>NC_046604.1:18387903-18494616 GCF_011750605.1 Drosophila busckii | reverse complement strand
GGCTGTGCTGCTCATATCCGGCGTGCTGCAGATTGTACGAGCTTTAATTAACTTTGACGTTGATGTTGTTTTCAACGTTGTTTATTTTTGCATGATCTCGTTAATCTCTGTGCTTGCTTACAGCTCGGCTGGTTCTGCATACACTTTGGCAACAGTTTGTGGCACATTTACGCCTCACGCATCTTTGGCGGCGTATCCGCTGGCGGGGCATTTGTGGTGCTGCCCATATTCATCAATGAGATTGCCGAAAGTCGTGATAAAGCTGCACGCCTAACATTTACAATTGAGCTGTGGCGCACTTTGGGCATACTCTTTGGCTTCCTGCTGGGCTTCTATGTGCCCTATGGTCTTGTCAACATTGTGGGCTGCCTGTTGTCCTGCGTCTTCTCGCTGCTGTTTCCGTTTGTGCAGGAGAGTCCACATCACTATGCGCGCCAAGGGAATGTGTCTGGCCTGGAAAAGTCATTGCGCTGGTATCGTGGCATACGCGACATGGACGAGCGCGAAAAGCCCGAGTACCTAAGTGAGCTGAGCGAATTTAAAGCTGCTCAAGCACAGCACATGGTTCACTCACCACTCTCCCATGGCTATGTGGTGCGCCTAATATGCGTGAGCTTTCTGCTAACCATTTGTGCCAAGCTAAGCGGCGTATTTGTGGAACTCAACTATGCTGCTGATTTTCTGGGACGCGCAGGCCTCAGCATCGAGTTGAACTATGTGCTGCTGGCGCTATCGCAATGCCTCGGAGCGCTGCTGGCGCGTCTAATTGGTCCACGCCTGCCGCGCAAGGTGAGTTCATTGGCTTGATTATCTAGCGTTTGCTTGCTATTAAAATTCTGCTGCAACAGTTGCTGCTCTGCTTATCCTCGCTGCTGTCCGCGGCGGCGGTTATTGCTCTGGCAATCTTTAAGCTGTATGGAGCGCAGTGGCTGCACACTGACTGGAGTAATCGCTATATACCCATGATATTGCTGGCTACGCAGCTGTTCTTTGTTAGCTTTGGTCTCTATCCGCTTGCGGCGGTAGTGAGCAGTGAGGTGTTGCCCACAAAGGTGAGTTTCAACAGCGTGTGTTGAGTTTTACTTTTCAAAAATAAATTCTACTTTTCGCAGCTGCACGATGTGCTCTATTCGCTGGCCAGCTCGCTCGCTTGGCTGCTGCTCTTTGGCATGATTGAGGTAACAATTTTTAAACTTGTTGCTTAATTGTTATAAACAAATATATTGTACACAGGGCTTCAATGCTGTCAAGAGCACGCTGCTGCTCTATTTGTGGGTCTTTGCTGCCGCCTCCATCTTTGTGGGTCTGATATCTTTGCCGCTGCTGCCGGAGACACGCAATCGTCGCGCCTCAGCTGTACAAAGGGAACTGGGCTTTGTGCCCGCCGATGTGGGCGTGGCCAAAGTGGGCTACTTTTAGCAGTTAAGTGCTCCGTTTAGAAGCTGCTGCGTTTTATCAGTTGTTTACTTATTGTGCCTATTTAATTTAATGACGAAGCAACTAGAATTTGGTAGCCGACAGACAGTTCTGTTGAAATGCGTGTAAGTGTAAGTGTGCATCATAAAATGCTGATCTGTGCTTATCTAATCTTAAATAAAATAAAATATATTCTAAAAGAATTCATATTTCATGCCCAGAGCTGCAGATAGGCTTACTCTTAAGTAGCAGTGGTTGCAATAAATTTCAACTTAATGTTGCTTGGTCGAAAAAAGAGGTAAACACTTTTGCTTTCATTTATACAGCACAGCTTAAGCTTAATATATGCTTATTTTTTAAACAAAAATTGAGACGTAGCGTGCAAATCGCTCCCAGATTTGCCCATGTGAGTTGCATTATAATGATGCGCGTCTCTATGAAATTTTTGAGGCGACGCGTCGCTGAAACGCTTCCTACATAACTATAATATAGTCTATATATAAATATATTGATTGTTTAATATTAAGTCAAAAGCCAATAGAGAGTGCAACTGCTTTGGTTGACAAAGAGCAGCGATAGTCTCAACCTTAGCAATTTGTTGTTGCCGCCAGCATAATGAGAGTGATAAGCGCAATGTGCACAGTTGATCTCTGTGTGTGTGTAGATTACACACACACACTTTTATTTATTAACTAACTGTTTTGGGTGCGAAAATTTTTAATGCCGCATATAAAAGTTATCATGTAGCAAGTGCACGACGTTAGTTAGTCGAGAACCTTAAGCGCGCACTCAACCGCAACTAAAATCCACAACTTTTGTTATAGAGGATAATGGTTGCTAACAACTTAATAAGTTAAAGTGCTTAAATTTGTTTAATTGTTTAAATTTAATTGCGACAATCATGGGCAATGCTGGCGATGTGAAATTTCAATATTTGGCTGCAATATTTGGTTAGTATTGAGACTAGTCTGCCAGCAGTCTATATCTAAGTGTGTGTGTGTGTGTGTGCTAATCAAATTAAAAATCGCAAACGGCAACAGTGCAACGTAGAAATGGCAAATAAAACCAAAAATACAACTGCATGATTTCATATCGAACTTGAATATCTACAGATAAAAAAAAATGCCATAAAAAATAGCAAGCAGATTAAATTCAACAATATTGTAAGCACTTTAGCAAACAATTTCGCTTTATTTTCATTTGTTGCAAGCATTATGTTTACAGAGCTTTATTCACATTTTGCTGCTGCTGTTTTTATTCCTGGAATCGAAATCAAACTCAGTTTTATTTTCTGTTCAACCAGTAAACATTGCATCAATTTCCTTTGGCGCATTCTGTGGCTGGCCCTCCGCTAGTTTTCTGGAGCTCTCCAGCAAGGACAGTCCCTTAGAGACGGGCCCGCTCACGCATCAGGATCAGGGCAATGTGGCTTCAGTGCTATGCCTGGGAGGCTTGCTGGGCAATATTTTTTTTGTCTGGCTAGCCGAGCGCATTGGACGCAAAGGCTCATTACTGTGGACTACTCTGCCCTGCTTGGTGAGCATAACTGCGTTAATTAACTTTTCTTTCGAAGCAAAGAAAGCAAGCAAACTGCAAAGCTTACTCTCATTTGTAGCTTGGCTGGATAGGCATACCTTACGCTCGGAATCCTGCGCACTTGATTGCTGCACGCTTTCTGGGCGGCTTCGGAGGCGGCGGTGGCTTCGGCGTCATTCCCATTTATGTAGCAGAGCTGGCCGAGGACAGTGTGCGTGGCGTGCTAGGCACATTTTTGATTTTGACTTGCAATGTGGGCGTGCTGCTGGTCTTTGTGCTGGGCTACTATTTTAATTATGCCACAGTCGCTTGGATGGCCTCAACGCTGTGCATAGCTTTTGTTGTGTGCTTCTGGTTTATGCCCGAGACGCCGCAGCACTTGCTGCAGCTGGACAAACTGCAGGAGGCGGAGCAGTCACTGCGCTATTATCGCAACATACGTGCGCGCGTGTCCAAGGAGCTTAGCGAGGAGTTGCAACTGGAGCTGCATAGATTGCGCACACCCGAGAAGGTCGAGCCAGAAGATGATTGCATTGAAGATAACAAAAATAGGCTCAGCTGGGCTGACTTCAGTAAGTAAACAAGTTGGAGTGCATACAAATTAGCTCCTATTATTATTTTTATTTTCCAGCGGAGCCCACAGCGCGCAAGGCCTGCCTCATTGGCCTGGGCCTGCTGCTGTCCAATCAGGGCTGCGGCTGCTTTGCGCTGCTCAACTATACGGCGGTGATATTCGAAGCGTCCGGCGCCAGCATGCCGCCTACGCTGGCGGCCATAATGGTGGGCGTCATACAGCTGTTGGGCACATATGCATCCACCTTGCTGGTGGAGCGTGCCGGACGCAAGCCGCTGCTGCTGATTTCAGGCGTGGGCATCTGCTTAAGCCAGTGCGCCATGTGCGCACACAGCTATCTGAAGAGCACGGGCTACGATACGAGCGGCTATGACTGGCTGCCCGTTGTGGCGTTCTCCTTTATGCTGTTCATTGCCTGCTGGGGACTGCTGACGCTGCCGTTTATGGTCGTGGCCGAGATACTGCCGCCCAAGATACGCAGCACTGGCATGATGATGATTATGTCTGTGCTCTGGATGATTTCGATGACCACCATAAAGGTGAGCAGCTGCAGCATTCAATAAAGCATTAACTATAATTATTTAAATTTAAATTGCAGTGTGTGCCGCTGCTGATTGCCAATTGGGGCATGCATGGCACCATCCTAATGTTCGCCTGCCTAACGCTCTGTGGCACGCTTTTCATTGCCATCTGTGTGCCCGAGACCAAGGGCAAGTCTGTCGAACAGATACTAGCCAGCTTATAGGCACTAAGCCACTTAGTAGCGAGTCTATGTGTTCCAACAAGTTGTCTGTTGTTGTTGTTGTCATTCGTTATCTTTAAGCATTGCTTATGTGTAAGATCAAGGCGCGTCTTTGTTGTAAATAAAACTAGCATTTTATTATTATACTGCCCTGAACTTCCATGTGCGGCGACTATTAACAAACGCCCAGCTATGATTAGATAAACTTACTTAACAAATCTTTACAGCTTCTGGCGTCAGTTCGCGTGTCAGTCTAACTATTAAAACAATGCAAAGGAATTTATGCAGCCAAAAATGTAAATTCCTTTTATTTATTTAATGACAACATAAATAATAATTGGGTTAAGCTGACACATCGGTAGCAAAATAAAGAGTAAAAAAAACAATATAAATTAATTCATAACCACAATATGCACAAACATTCCGCGTATTTAGATAACATTACAATTAGCATTTAATTAATTTGCATTGTATGTTGTGCGTAAATAAACAAATAGTTTTTAAATGCAAAACCCGTTTTGAGAAATTAACACAAACTATGGTAATTTATGCAAAGTATAGAAAGCAAAGCAAACAGCAGGCAAAGAAGTAAGTTAAGTATACGCGCGCAGTTAGTTGGTTAAAACATTTCAAGCACGTCAGACGACAGACCGACAGTTGAGTGCGGTTCACTCACACATAAAATGCTAGTGAATAGATTTATTTGTTTAAAACTTTGTTGCACAGAACGTAAACTGAATCAATACTATGCAGCAGCAAGCGGTAAGTTGGCTACATCGTCAGCAATTGGTGAAAGCCAATCGAAAGTTTACTGAACATCTTGACAGCTTTTCATAACTGCTGGAAAAATGAATGGCAAACAACAAGTGAAGCTATAAGTACGGAAATTACATTTCAAGCTTATTCCATGTGCATTGTATTTAACAAATTACTTATGACAGGAACAACTTTAACAAGTTTGATGCTAGTTGTTGCTTATGGTGTAGCAAACATTAAACTACGTAGGTATAATATTTGTTTACTAACTAAATTATACAGCAAAATATGCTGAGCTATATTTAAAATCATGAAGAATAAGCATGTCTTGTATTTTCTAACTTTTTAAATTATTTGCTTTACTTATCAGCTATATAAATGCCAATGACATCTCTAATTTCGTATTTGTTTTGCCTAATTTAATTTTCTTTATGTTTTGCTTGTGCTTTGCCCCACTGTGTGTGTGAGCATAGACTTTATCTACAAAATTATTATTTTACTTACGCTTTTAATGCTCAGCAAGTTGTTAACCTTTGATAAGACAAGTCTACAAAACACAATCTAATGCATGCTGTCTAGCAAAGAATTTCAGTTTGGACCCAATCGTGTTTAGCGTCACTACGCGCAGCAAATTCTAAATAAAATATAGTTATGGGTTGGCCAACTTATGTGAGAAATCAATATATGGCAAGCATTGCTGGTGGGTTTACAATTGCAGCTAGTAACAGTTTAAAATTTAATTCGTATATAGTTAATTAAACGCGCGCTAAAATTAAATATATTTTATCTTAAGCTGCAGCTAAAAGTTTCGATATACGCTGATCTATTATTGCTCTTAGTATATATTTTATTTATTTACTTAAACTTTAGCTTATTTGATGCGCTTGCATTTGTTTTTGTTTAGTTTTAGTGATAAGCTTGCCAGATAAGCATTGCTAATATTTATTTCTTTGCAGTCAATATACTTTCAATTGCTTTTGGCGGCACCATGGGCTGGATGTCGTCCAGCTATCTGGAGCTGCAAAGCGCTGCAACGCCTTTGGCCACTGGTCCACTGAACAAACATGAGCTGGGCTGGGTGACTTGCAGTCCAGCGCTGGGCGCACTGCTGGTCACTGTTTTCCTCACGAGCTTTGCGGACAAATATGGACGCAAGCGCTTTTTGCTTTGCTTGTCGTTGCCCGTGCTGGTGAGTGTTTGATTCACAGCTGTGCACTTAAGCCATAAGTAACTTAGCAGTTGTTATTTAACTAGCTCAGCTGGCTGATTATATCCTTGGCACGTCATCCTTGGCATTTGTGTCTGGCACGCTTTCTGGCTGGCTCTGCTGGCGGCGGCTCATTCACCGTTATACCGCTGTATATAACGGAAATTGCAGAGAATCGACTGCGCAGCACACTGGGCACATTCCTGGGACTGGGCACCATGCTGGGATTTCTGCTTATCAATGTGCTCAGCTATTACTTTAGCTTTGCTGCTGTGGCCAGAGTCATGTGCGCGTTACCTTTGCTATTCGTGGCCTGCTTTCTGCGAAATCCGGAGACGCCGCAATTCCTAGTAATGCATAATGCTGCCAAAGCGCAGGCTGCTTTAAGCTATTATCGCGGCATTGACAGCAACGCTAAGCCCGATGTGGAAGTGCAGCAGGAGCTAAACAGACTTTGCGAGCCACCAGCACTTGAGGCTCGCGAGGCTGCAAAGAGTTCGCGAGTAAGCTGCGCTGAATTTTGTAAGTAAGTAGTTGCTTCCAAACTATCGTATTACAAGCTTGAATATTTACGTATACGTAATACGCAGTCAAACGCTAGTTATACAATTATTTTGCATGCCAATAATTTATTTTAAATTGTACATGCTTGCACAGTATTTTTTTTATTTTTATATATTTTTATTTAATTTTTCTAGTGTATATTTACGCATACGTATACGTAATACGCAGCCAAACGTTTAATATTAAGCTAGTTATACATTATTTTGCATGCCCAATAATTTATTTAAAATTGTACATGCATGCACTGTATTTTCTTTTATTTTTATATATTTTTATTTAATTTTTCTAGTGTATATTTACATATACGTATACGTAATACGCAGCCAAAACGTTTAATATTAAGCTAGTTATACAATTATTTTGCATGCCCAATAATTTATTTAAAATTGTACATGCATGCACTGTATATTTTTATTTTTATATATTTTTTATTTAATTTTTCTAGGTGTATATAGTATACATAATACGCAGCCAAACGTTTAATATTAAGCTAGTTATACAATTATTTTGCATGCCCATTAATTTATTTTAATTTATACATACTTGTGCTGTATTTTTTTTATTTTTATATATTTTTTTGTATTTTTTCTAGTGCAACCCAAAGCGCGCAAAGCTTTTCTCATTGGCTCGCTCATGGTGCTGATTAATCAATTGAGTGGCTTGTTGCCACTGCAGAATTATATAAGCAGCATTTTTAGCCAAGCTGGCTCGGGTCTATCAGCCAGAGTGTCCACCATTATAGTGTGCTTCATACAGCTGCTGGGCACCTATGCCACAACGCATTTTGTGGAGAACGCTGGACGCAAGACGCTGCTCATCTGCTCCACCGCGGGCATTTGCTTGGGCGAGCTTGCCTTATCGGCTTACTACTATTTAACAGCCCAGGGCTACGATACCAGCAGCTGCAGCTGGGTGCCCATTGCTGCGCTGTCCTTTGTGGTGTTTACTGCCTCCGGTGGTGCAATGTCTATAATCTATGTGGTTATGGCTGAGATATGTCCGCCGCGTATACGCAGCATGGCTGTGCGTATACATATAAGTTGCATATTCATATTGGGCATGACAATACTTAAGGTAAATATTGCTAGTAACTTATACTTATACTTAGGTAACTTTATTTTACAGACATTTCCACTGGCGAGCGCTGCATTTGGCATTGCGGGCACTATATTCGCCTTTGCTGTTTTCTCATTTGTTTTAACTATTTTGGTGATTATATTTGTGCCTGAAACGAAGGGCAAGACTATAGAGGAAATTCAAGCAAGCTTATAAACGATAAAATGTTGGAGCAGCAGACTATACAAAGTATTACTATAAATTTTTAATGCGGTATGTCTTGGTTTAAGTTCAAAAAACACTCAAATCAAATGAAGCAAAGCTGCAGCAGGCGTCACATAATGCGGTATAAGCCTGACTTTATGCATGAATAAATACAAATTTTAACAAATAAAAAGCTGTGTATTTTACATCGTTGTCTTGTTTAGTCTTCCAGCATGGACTTGCCTTTGGTTTCGTTGAGGCAGCAAACGAAAAATACAAAACCAAAGGCTGTGATTGCTGCACAGGACCACATGGTGGCGGGCAGACCCCAATTAGCCATGCACAAAGGCAATATATTGAGCATAACAAAGACAAAGCAGCTGCATATAACAATTGCTATAGATGCAGCCTGTGCGCGTATCTATCAAAAAGTTTAAGCAATAAAATAAAATTTAGAGCGCACTGTAAGCCAACTCACCTTAACTGGAAATAGCTCCACTAGCACAACAAAGAAACAGCCAATTAGACCTATGTTGCCTAAAAATATATAAAGCGACATGCAAAGCAGCGGCAACCAGCTCCAGTCGCTTAGATCATAACGCGCAGCAAAGTAAGTGAACAGACCCAAAGCACTTAGACTGAAGACGACGCCCGCTGAGCTAACCACCAGCAATATCTTGCGTCCCCATATATCACAGAGTAGTGTGGTTCCGTATGTGCCCAGAATTTGCACCACGCCTATGAAAATAGTGCAGTTATCTGGATTCAAAGTGCTGCCCGATGCAGCAAATATATCCGACATATAGTTGACCATAGCGAAGAGTCCACTGAACTGATTCACTATAAGCAGCACAAAGGCTATGCCGTAGGCCTTAAGCGCAGCTTTAGTAACTGCAAAAGATTAGATAAGCCAAGGCTTAATTTAAATGCTGCTCAACATACAAAAGTCCTGGAGCGTGGGCTTGTCCAGCTGCTTTGCTGCACTGGTAAGCGTATGCTTCATATGCTCAAACTCCAGCATAGCCGAACTGGCAATATCCTTTATGTTCTTATAATATCGAAAGGACTGCTCGGCAGCTGCAAACTTGCGCTTGCGTATCAAATGCATGGGCGAGTCGCGTATAAAGAAAAGCGTGGATATGAAGTAGCTCAAAGGAAAGATGAGCACCACAAGCGGTATAACATGATAGGCCAGATGAGTGCCCAGTATATAGCCCAGGAGTATGCCTATATTGACGGAAAGCATGACCATCGAACCAAATGTGCCGCGTACTCTAGCAGAGAAAAGAAAAATTATGGGAAAAATATTTGTGCTTAGTTTTCCCACACTTATAAATATTAATATGTTAACTGTTAGGTTAGGTTGGGTGGAATATTTAACGCTGATTAAAGTGCTTAACATTTTGTTTAGCTTAACTTACGATTTACTGCCATTGACACAACGTAGTCGCGTGTAAGTCGTAAACTTCACAATTTATCACAATTATAACTTACTTGGCATCTGAAATTTCGCTTAGAAATATGGGATGAACAATGTACATGCCACCGCTTGAAATGCCAGCGAGAAAGCGTCCAACAAACAAATATTCCATGCTTTGAGCAAAGTAAACCAAAATCCACAAGCACTGGGGGCGAGCAGAAAAATGTTTGAGAGCTTTAAACTTTATTGAAATACTCACTGAGTGTGGAATTGCTATGAATAGCAGTCCCAGTCTGGCGCCAATGCGATTGAGTGCCACGCCCATGAATATATTGCCAGTTACAGCGCCCATGCCCAGAGCAGAGCCCACCCAGGATATTTCCGCAATACTTAATGAAAATTCCAGCGGGCTGTCTGCAGACTGCAGCTTACGCAAAATGGGGGAGAGCCAACCTACGCCTATGCCATGTGCTATAGATATGAGATTAACTGCAATACCAATGCTATATATGCCATATGCTGTTTGAACTCTTTAAGCTTGAACACTTACTGAGCACAGTGGCAAAGAATTGATAGCGTTGCCTTTCATTTAGCAAACAGTCGGTACGCTGCAGCAGCTTCTTAAGCATTTTGACCGTACTAAATTAAATTAAAACTAAGTGTTGCACTTGGCTTGCATTTTAATACTACAGCGTCTGCAACTGCTGCATAGACTTTAATAGCAGCTGCGTGCTTACGTCATCATAAAGATAACGAAAACCTTTAGATTTAGCACTTTAAATAAGATGACGCCTACCCAAGAAAATATGAAAGTCATGCGAGCAACAAAGCCGCAAGCTAAACATGATTAAAAATATAATAACAGCTACTACGTACTTTATTTTTATTATATTTATACTAAGCATCCAGCAGCGATTTGCCTTTGGTCTCTTTGAGAAACAGCAAGAAATACACAAAGCCAAACAAGCCCACAAAGGAGCAGCCCCACATGGTGTAGGCCACGCCAAATGTATCCATGCATATGGGAAATATCTTAAGCGACACAAACACAGCGCTGCTCAAAGCAACAACCACAGCTGAAACGGCCACCGAGCGTATCTATCAAAGTCAAAGACACACTGTAATCATGTGTATTATAAATTATATAAAAATCAACTCACTTTTGCCGGCATCAGCTCCACAACCTGCACAAAGAACACCCCCACCAGTCCAATATTGCATAGGAAAACATCCAGCGATAGCAGCAACAAAGGCAACCAGCCCACTGACGACAAGTCATACTGCTGCGCCAGATACACATACAAGCCAAAGATGCAGAGACTCACACTCGCGCCCAGCGAGGAGATCAATAACAGAATCTTGCGGCCGCATCTGTCGCACAGCAATGTTGTGATGTAAGTGCCAACGATTTGCACTACGCCCAGGATTATGGTGCACATATTAACGTCCAGCGTAGTGTGCGACACCGCAAAGATGTTCGCCATGTAGGTGGTGAAGCAAAAGGTGCCAGTGAACTGATTTGTTATAATCAACACTGTAGCTGTGGCGTATGCACTCAAAGCAGCAGGCGTAACTGCAAAGACAGTTATGAAAACAAAGCTAGTAAGTGTTGCTTGTGGCACATACCGAAATCCTTGTAGCTGCTGGACTTTTGCTGCAAGCTTTGATCTGTTGTTAGCTTGTGCTTAATATCCTCAAATTCCCACATGGCAGCTTTGTCGGCTGCACCAATGTTTTTATAGAATCTAAAGGACTTTTCAGCAGCAGCAAACTTGCGCTTGCTAATCAGATAATGCGGCGTCTCGGGCAGAAAGAGATTGCAGATAAAGTAGCCAATGGGAAAGGGTAGCACCCAAAACATTGCAGTAAAGTAAGCCACATAGGTGGACAATATATAGCCAGCCAGGACGCCCATGTTGACCGACAACATAATCATGGAGCCCAGACGACCGCGAATGCTGCAAAGATAAGCGTTGAGTAATGGAGCGTAGCAAGCAGCAGCTTGGCAACTCACTTGGTGTCTGCAATTTCGCTTATAAATATGGGAAAGACTATATAGCCAGCGCCGCCTGTAATGCCAGCTAGCAAACGAGCTACATATAAATACTCCACGCTTTGTGCAAAGTAGGAAAACAGCCAGAAGCACTGCAAGTTCAGTTGTTAATTAAATTCAAAGTTATGCTTTAGCTAACTTACCACATGTGGAAAGGTTAGAGCCAACATAACAAACTTGCGCCCAATGCGATCCTGCATACAGCCAGCCAGCACATTGCCTATAGCAGCGCCAATGCCCAGCAAGGAGCCAATCCAGGACAGCTGCTCCACAAACACATCAAAGTCCAGTGGCGAGTCCGCAGTTTGCAGCACGCGCATCACTGGCGACATCCAGCCAATGCCAATGCCATGAGCAAACGTTGCAATGTTCACTATACCGCAAAGTTGTGAATTAACGAAAATTAAATTATGCCGTAAGCCTACCTAGAAACGTGGCCAAAAGCTGATAACGATTACGCTGGTTAAGCAGCGAGCTGGAATTCTGTAAAACAGCCGCCATGCTCAACGCTCAACGCTGGACAAAAGCGAATTGAATTCAAAACGTCATTATCAAGCAGTTTTCTAGTCTTTTGAGCTGTTGCAGATAAAACAGATTAGGCCTTAATTGCTCATGAGTAAGCACACAAATTTATTAGCGTGGTAAACAATGATGAAATAGTTGCAGATTTAAATACATTAAATTTAACTTAAAGCATGTAATGTTATTGAAGCTAGTCGAGCAGCGCTTTGCCCTTGGTCTCTGTCAGAAATAAGCCAAAGTAAATGAAGCCAAACAGGCCCACACTCGAGCAGCCCCACATCGTATACTCCACGCCAAAGCGGTCCATGCAAATTGGAAAGATTTTCAGCGTAACAAACACCATGCAACTGAGCAGCACCACAACAATGGATATAACCACAGAGCGTATCTGAATTGATATGAATTCAATTAATTAAGGCAGCGTTATTAAAAATTGTTATAAGCTTCACCTTGCTTGGCATCAGCTCCACCATCTGCACAAAGAACACGCCCACCAGTCCAATGTTGCACACAAACACGTCCAGCGACAGCAGCAGCAGTGGCAGCCAGCCCACCGCTGATAGATCATAGTCCTTGGCCAAATACACATAGACGCCAAATATGCCCAGGCTAATGCTGGCGCCCAACGTGCTGCACAGCAAAAGAATCTTGCGGCCACATCTATCGCATAGTAAAGTGGCCGTATAGGTGCCTACAATTTGCACTACGCCTATGATAATGGTGCACATATTGACGTCCAGCGTGGTGTGCGACACCGCAAAGATGTTGGCCATGTAGGTGGTGAAGCATGAAGTGCCAGTGAACTGATTGCAAATGATGAGCACAGCGGCTGTGGCATAAGCCTTAAGCGCCGCAGGCGTCACTGCAAGCAACATGTCAATGCAAATATTTGCCAAAGTGCGGCGGCTGCACTTACCAAAGTCCTGTGTGCTGCAGGACCTTTGTTGACCTTGTTCGCTTGTCAGCTTGTGCTTAATATCCTCGAATTCCCACATGGCAGCTTTGTCCGCAGCGTCAATGTTTTTATAGAATCTAAAGGACTTTTCAGCAGCAGCAAACTTGCGCTTCATGATAAGATAATGCGGCGTCTCGGGCAGAAAGAGATTGCTGATGAAGTAGCAAATGGGAAAGGGTATGGCCCAGAAAGGCGCCAATGCATAGGCTACATTGTGGCTTAGTATATAGCCAGCCAGCACGCCTATATTAACCGATAGCATTATCAAGGAGCTGAGGCGACCGCGAATGCTGCAAGCAAATTATTTAATTAAATGCTGAGCAAACTTCAGTGTGCCACTCACTTGGCGTCTGAAATTTCGCTGATATAAATGGGGAATACTATGTAGCCAGCACCGCCTGTAACGCCAGCCAAAAGACGCGCCAGGTATAAATACTCAACGCTTTGAGCGTAGTAGGACAACAGCCAGAAGCACTGCAAACGTTTGAAATATATAAGCGCGCAATTGGGTGTGGAATTGGATTTGGAGTAGCTACCACATAGGGCACAATGAGAGCGTACATCACTGGCTTGCGACCGAAGCGCGCTTGCAGGCAGCCCGCTAGCAAGTTGCCTATGACGCTGCCAATGCCCAGTAGAGAGCCTATCCAGGATAACTGCTCGACCAGCACATCAAAGTCGAGCGGGGAGTTCTCAGTTTGCAGTGCCAGCATCACTGGCGACATCCAGCCCATGCCCAGGCCATGCGAGAAAGTAGCAAAGTTTACTAGCAAAGCACAAGCAGATTAACATTTATATATATATACTGTTGATGTTGCTACCTAGCAGCGTTGCAAGGAACTGATAGCGATTGCGCCTGCTCAACAGGCAATTGGAATTCTCAAATATCGCAGTCATTGTCAATTCCTTTGAGCAACTCAACACGACGTCAACGACAACACACTAAAGACTCAACGCGTACAACAAGTGAGAGTTGCTTTTGAGCATAAAGATAAACGCAGCAGAGCTTAAGAGTTAAGAGATTTATTATTGCGGCTCAGTCCTCGACCATAGATTTGCCTTTTGTCTCGGGCAAGAACAATAAAAAGTAAACAAATGTGAGCAGCGCAGACACGGCCGAGAACCACATGGTTATAGATATGCCCATATGATGTAGCAGCAGTGGAAACAGCTTCAAAGTGCCAAATACCAACAGACTTAGAAACACCACAGAAATCGACGTTGCCACGCTGCGTATCTGCAAATGAAAACAGAGAGACGATGAGCAAGATAAATCAACGCCGCACACTTTTGTGCGTGCGCACCTTGGCCGGAAACAGCTCGACGAGCACCACAAAGAAGATGCCAATTAGCCCGATATTGCCCAGATAAACAATCAGCACCATCAGCAGCAGCGGCAGCCAATTGAAAGCGCTTAAATCACTTTGCGCCGCGAAATATGTAAACAGGCCGAAAACAAAGCAGCCCAGGGCCACGCCCAGTGTGGAAATCAGCATCAGTATGCGACGTCCTATAATGTCCACCAGCAGTGTGGATGAATACACGCCCACAATTTGCACTACGCCTATGATAATGGTGCTGCTGTTTACGTCCAGCACCGCACCAGACGCAGTGAATATGGCCGACATATAGTTAATGAAGCTAAACACGCCACTGAACTGATAGCCCAAGGACAAAACAGTAGCCGCGGCCATTGCTTTTAAAGCAGGACGCGTCACTAGAATTAAAAAATTCATTAATCAAATATTAAGTATACGTCCAACATTTGTTGCAAGTTTCTACTCACGCAAGTCCTTGTAGCTCACAGCGCTTGTACGCTCAGCTTCTCGCGCTTCAATGGCCGCGCGTAGCTGCTCAAAGTCCGCCTTGTTGGCCGACTCCACAGCGCCATGTTGATTGTTGTAGTATCTGAAGGATGCCTCCGCTGCAGTTGCGCGACTTTGCATTAGTAGATACGGCGCCGTTTCGGGCAGCATGAGATTGGCCAGAAAATACGCAATGGGCAGCAGTATGCCCAGAAAGGGCACCACATGATACGGCAGATAACTGCTCAGTATATAGCCCACGAGTATGCCCAAGTTGACCGACAGCATGACCATCGATGTTAAAGCGCCGCGTATGCTGAAAGTTTAAACAACTTACTTTAAAGTTCATGCGGCCATGTTAAGTTACCTGCTGTTGGCCAGTTCGCTAATGTAAATTGGCACCACCACATAGCCCGCACCACCAGTGAAGCCGCACAGAAAGCGCGCAGCATATAGATAACCCACATTCTCAGCGCTATATATCAATATCCACAGGCACTAAACAGAGTTTGCGCTAAGTTTAGTTGCAGTTTGACAGCAGCATGCCCCACTCACCGCATAAGGTCCTGCCAGCAAATAAATGCAAAACTTGCGGCCCATGCGCTCCAACAGCAAAGCGATTGTTAAATTGCCACATAGACTGCCCAGACCCAGCATGGAGCCCAGCCAGGAAACTTCATCGATATTAACCTGAAAGTCCAGCGGCGATTGCGCCGTTTGTATTGTGGTCAGAGTGGGCGACAGCCAGCCCACGCCCACGCCATGTGCAAAGGTTATAATGTTGACTAGCAAAATGTGAATTTCAGTTGGCATAGCATAGAATCATAGCTACCTATAATAGTGGCCAGCAGCTGGTAACGCGTCTGCGGCTGCAGCAATGACATCTTGACAGCTCCAAGGTGCTGCTTCAACTGCTGCTAATCAGCTATGGCTGCAATGTCGATAGCTCAAGTTTAAACAAGCTTTGACTTTTAGAGGGCACTTTCCAATGTGAGAGCGTGTGGCAGGTTCAATGTTTGAACTACAACAGACAATTGTAAATGGCTAAGACGCGCCATAAAGATAAGTTGCAAGAAATTGTCTGAAGCGTTAATTAGTGTGTTTTGCGATTTAGTTTTACTAAATGCTAAAGAAGGCGTGTCTGTTTATATATTTGCTAAACTTGCGCCAAAAATTAACAACCACATGCATGCTGAGTAAAGCTCAAGCTTAGCGACTTGACATTGCTGCGCAGGCAGCATCATAATTAACCAAAGGCATGCAACCGAGCAGATTGATATGCGATATATATTTGCCTGCTGCAGCTACTCACATCAATAATGCCAGCAGACATTGTAAGCATGCTAGACATGTAATTAATAAAGCAAAGCTGATATCCTATCAAAAGCAAAAGAGCAACGCAACATGCCACATAAAGGCTGCAGTCAGTATTTAATCCATATAAATTATTTTATGCTTAAATTTTATAGCAAAATGTAATTAATCTTGCGCTGTGTAACGAATTGTAGCAAGAGTTGCGCAGCTGTCGTATTACACATACGCACTGTTGTGTAAAAAAAATGCCAATGTAGCATATCAGTTGCAACAATTTGTGCTTTACCCTCTGCTTGCTGCTCTAAGAGTTAAAGAGCGTTTAAAAATGGTTAACCTACTCTCAGGCCAAGTTCGTCAACTCGAGCGACTTAAGTGACGCCTTTGATAATTTCACAAAGTAAACAAGCAGTTGGCTCAATATTTACTTTAATGCCCGCAAAACAATGATAAAGCATATTTAAATAGCTTAATATAACGCTTTAGTTAGCTTGGGTAAGGTTAGGTATTTATTATAATAAAACAACTAGCATATTTTTTTTGATATTTCGTTTTTCAGGTAAATGTATATATTTAAATAAATTTAATTAGATAATGCAACATATAATGCAATATATAATTTGTTTTTGTTTTGTTTTTTTTTTTAACACGATTTGGTGGCATAACATTTTGCCCACTTAAAACAAATTAAAAATCTAGCATACTAAATCACAGTGTTTTTTCCAAGTGAAAAAATTAGCAAAAAAAATCTACAAAAACTTTCTAGCATTTTAAATAACGTAGCTATAGTACAATATGTGTGATAATAATTATATATAATAATAATATGGGCTGCATTTAACATTTGCATTTTTAAAAGGTACATTAAAACATAATTTATGCAACAATAATTTGTTAAATTAAATAATTAATTATGTGTGGGATACTACTTTTGCCAGTAATAATAATAATTAGGATAAATGGCTAACAATTAAAATGCATAAAACAAATTTGAAATTTGTTGACTACTAAAGAAGAAGCAACAAACTAATTTTGGGATAGCGCCTGCCGTTTTGCCATTATATATGTAATGTATATAGAAGTAAATATAGGTATAGCATATAAATAAACTAAATAGTAGGTAAATAATTAATAATAATAATTATGTGGCTTGAAGATTTGAATCACAAAATTGGCGCACGTTTGTAATTTGTTCAACATTTGTGTGTGTGTGTTTCAGGCAAATTCGTATTTCTTTTTACCACAAAATGTTCGCATGATGAAATTACTAATTACGTATTTATCACTGGTTCGTTGTCTGCTGTGTGTGTTATCACGTCTTTTTGGGGCAACGCAAATAGCGCAGCACCGCATAGCCCAATCCGCGAAATACCAGAAAGAACATCATCAGGATTAGCGTATTCAGCCAGAGTGGTGATGTTGAGTTTTGTGCTTTGAGTATTTCCTCATATGGAATGAATTCGGTTGTCTGCTGTTTGCATATCTCATAGCTGCTGGGTGTGCCACAGCTAAAATAAATAGATAAAATCAATTAGAGAATAGAATGGGAAATTTAAATCTTAATTATAAATCTAACTACAATTACTTGATTTTAATTTGCCAATTATAAGCCCAATAAGCTATAGAGACAAAACTGTTGAAATAATTCTAACTTAAATTAAAAAATCGAGCTACGATTTAATCAAAAATACGTAATAACAAATTTAAATATAAATTAAGAATTTAGCTACAATTACTTGATTTAATTTCCTACACACTTAATGTAAATCAAAGGCGCAATTACTTGGTTGAAATTATAGAAACAAAAGTGCTGAAATAATTGTAACATAAATTAAAATATCGAGCTACGATTACTTGATTTGTTTCAGAAATATTTAATGCTAAGCTCGTTTATTTGGAGGGTAACAAATTTAAATCTTAATTGAAAGTGTAACTACAATTACTTGATTTAATTTCTTACATTATTAATGCCAATTGCTTGAATGAAATTATAGAAACAAAACTGATAAAATAATTCTAAAAATTGAGCTATTTGAAATACTTGAGATATTTAATGCCAAGCTCGATTACTTGAAGGGTAACAAATTTAAATATAAATTTAAAAATTTAAAGTACTTGAATTGGTTTTTTTCATTTCCACAAACGAATAGCTTAGATTTAATTATTAATAATCTATGTAATTACTGTATAATATATGAATTACTATATGTATTTAGTGCAAGTAATTGTGAGTAATTATTACCTAATTGCTGGTCCCTCGCGAAACTCCAGTATCTGCATATTCTGGTATGCATAGTGTATCATCGATGTGTAGCGTATCCAGCTGAGACCTTCCGGAATGCGTGACGATAGATAACCGCCAAAGAGCTGCGTGGCAAGCGTATAGAGCGCACTGAGCGTAATGCTCACATTCATGTCCATGCAACAGGCGCCTATGAAGAAGCCCACGCTCTGCGCCACAATCGTGTTCAACAGCAAAAAGATGAGCATCAAAAAGAACAACTTCAAACTGCAATAAATACAAAAATAAGTAAATGCTTATTAAGCTATAAAAATATACTCACCTGCTGCAGCCAAGCATGGGATAGCTAATCATGAGGTAGACTGTGGGCAGCGTTATGACCAGCGGCAGCTCGGCACACATTTTGGCCAAATAATAAGCCGACAGTCGATAAGCGCCCGAGCGTCGCTCCTTGCTAATGACCTCACGCTCCGAGGGGACTGCAAAGCAAGCAGCAGTTAGTCATCTATAAATGCTTAAAATCTTTAAAGCTTACATGAGTTAAGCGCACCAAAGAGCGCAAAGAGCATCCAATAGGTTTGCGAGAAGAACATCCAGCCCTGCAGATCGTGCAGAAACTCCTCAGTGCGCGGCAGCTGAAACCAAATGGCGCCCGCCATCAAAGCCAAGCCAATGGTTTGAAACCAATTGAGCTTGGACAGCATGCGCGGCTTGGCCTCCTTGAAGTTGCGGCTGGACAGCACGCTGAACTGCGTATGAAAGCGCGTGGGATAGGCCAACCAATCATCGCAGTCATTGGACGCAGCGTGGCCACCAGCGCTGTAGGAATGACAATCGCTCGAAGCGCAGCTGCTAAAATTCGATTGCGAATCGCCGCCGCACCAAACCAAATGCTGCGCAGCTTCCTCATCAATTTCACAGCCAGTTGCAGCATGATGCAAATGCTCAAACTGATGATGATGATGGTGGTGATGATCGTTGTAATAGTTGTCAATGATATCATTGATTAAAATGCTATGCTGCTGCTTCTTGGACTTTTGCTGGCTGCTAATGCAATTGCGATTCAAATAGTTGCCATGCGACTCACGCGCGGCAATGAAAAGTTTTTCGCGTATGTCCGGATGCGATTTCAGCTGCTCCACTGCGCAAATAAGGGAAAGTATAAAATTAGTTGCATGCTTTTGAGCGCTGCTGCGCCTGCAGCGACTGCTACACTTACAAACAAAATCCGCTGGATTATAATGCGGCTTAATGCGCACGCCTATATCTTCGAAATGTCTGTAGATATGCTGCACCTCACCAAAGTACGCGGTGCGTCCCTGATGCAGCAGCAGCAGCTTATCGAACATATGAAACATTTGCGACGACGGCTGATGCACGCTTATCACAATTGTCTTCTGCTCCAGCTGCGCATAGCGCTTCAGCACCTTCATTAGCGATATAGCCGAGTGGCTGTCCAGTCCTGAAGTGGGCTCCTAAAGCAAATAATTAATAGAATTGGGCTTAGCATAATTTTCTAAACTCACATCTAGCAGCATTAGCAGCGGATTGGTTAACAGCTCGCAGGCAATGTTGGCGCGTTTCTTTTCGCCACCGCTTAGGCCACGATTCAGATAGTCACCGAACTTGGTTTGCTGACAGCTGCTCAGCTCCAGTGTCTCCAGTATGTGATCCACCAAACGCAGCTTCTCCGCACGCGGCATCGACTCGGGCAAACGCAGCAGCGCCGTATACATGACCGTCTCCCTCAGTGTGAGCTGCGTAAAGAAGATTTCCTCTTGCAGCACATAGCCAATCTTGCGGCGCCACTTCTTGGACAGCGGCTCGCGATTCAGATACACATGACCGCTATCAAAATGCCGCTGCCCACTGAGACAATCCAGCAGCGTGGTCTTGCCACTGCCCGAGGGTCCCATTATGGCCAGCACCTCGCCGGGACTAAGAGAGAGAGAGAGAGAGAGAGCGAAAGAGCGCGCAAGGTAGTTGCTTGTAGTTGTTACTGGTTCAGTGGGTTTTGTTTTTGTTTTGATTATGTTTGTTTGTTTGTTGTTACCTGACTAATCCACTCACATCGGAAAGTATTTCGCGTTCATTGTGCAACAAGCTTACATTCTGAAATGTTAGCTGTATGCTGGGCTGCTGCTGCTGTTGTTGTTGTTGTTGTTGTAGTTGTTGCTGTTGTGGTTGCTGTTGCTGTGTGGCAGGCATGGCAATAATTTGATGTTGCTGCTGCTGCGGCTGCTGCTGCGGCGTTGCAGTATTAATAAACGAATATGGCAATGTGTCAACAGCGCTGTAAGTATATAAATTATTCATTTCATCCATTATGCATTTCATTAGTTAAACTATGTTGATGGATATATCAGATTAAAAATGATAAAAGTTGCTTTTATGTTCAGTTCAATGGTTAATTTGCTACATTTTAATTAAATAAATGCAGCTTAGTTTGATTTGCTGCATTAACAATTTATATAATTTGCATATTTTTTAACGCTTCAACTCCCAAATGTATGCTATGCCAGCTTATAGCTTATACTAGTGCATAGCATTAAAGTGAACTGAACTTGATTAATAATAATTTACAAGTGCATTGCTTTGTACGCGTTCAATGCGCATCATTTGAGCTCTGCTATTATTAATCGCGCAATTTAAATATAACGAAAAATACAAAGCAGGCAGCTATGCTAGACTAAGCGATACGCTACAATTTGGCAATACAAAAGTACACATATTTATAATTTAATATGCATTATTAGTTAGTTGACATAGCCGTTTTGTATTTATAGCACATACGCAGAAATCACAGCAACAATAAAAACAAAAGTCAATGAATATACAGCAAAAAAAAAAAAGTTCGCTGTGCATTTTATATGACAAAGGTTTACTCAGTGTGCGTGTGTCGTGTGCATGGCTGTGTGTGTGTGTGCGTTGGCGATAACGCAGACAACATAAGCAGCGTGCTGCTCGCATTATCACTCTCTTTGCATGCGCGCTCTCTTGCGCTTGCTCTCTCTCTCTCAATGTTGCGCTCTGTTTTCTTTTCGCTTTGGGCTCTCGGTCAACGCTTCTGCTACAAACCACGCATACAAATGCAGCAGCAGCGACTAAGCAAAGCGAGTCAATAGCCTCTTGGTCTCGCTCTCTTAGGCTACGCTCTTGCGCTTGTTGTTGTTGTAGCTATCAAAATTATTTAAATAACTGCCAAGCGCACACTCCCCTTACAAAGTAAAAGAAAAGGAAGTAATATTGTAATAAGCAAGAACAAAAGTGTGCAGACAGCAGCATCCAACCGAAAATTGAAAACAACAAATAAAAAAACAATGTAAATGTTCAATATGGGCAGGGGGGGAAGCCAAAGTAAATAGTGAGTGCAATGAACCGCACAATGTGCGTGAGCGTGCATGAGACGGCAACAATACAATAATGTAAGGCCTCAAGTGGGGGTCAATGCAGTCAGAGAGTCACACACACACACACACGCACACACACGCACACACTGGAGATTGTTACATGTGCATGCAAAGTATCTGATAAACTTTTAGCTTAGAGGCGACACACAAAATACAAAAGCTGTAAACATTATGACACTTGCAACAAGGTCCGGGTCTAAAATAAACAACAACAAATGCGCTGCTGATTTATATATTATTATTAAGTAGTTTTATGGCCAATCAATCGAGGCACAAAGAAATTTATGCGCTTGCTTGAAAATTTCCGGGTTTAATATACTAACAAATATATAGAAGCGCGATAAGTTCTATTAAAGATTTTAGCTTAAGTTTGATTTTTGTATAAGCCAGCAAGTATTTTATATAGTATAGATTGGACTGATGCAACAAATGTTGTTACTCGCTACTAAAATAAATTTTAATTAATTTTGCATACATTTTTGTTTGTGTCCAAATAACAAATATATATTTTTAATAGCTTTACAATATCTCTAAATTTTTTTTGTAATTTTTGGTAGCCTCTCTTTAGCTTTTATTGCTGCCTACGTGCGTTTTGTCACATTGAGCGTCTTAGAAAAGTTGCCCAAGCCTCGCTTACAAAACAAACAAATGTCGATTACAAATTAATAGAAAGTCTAGTACCCATTAAAATAACAAACAGCCACAGCAACGTACGAAATTTCCACTGAAATAAACTAACTTAATTTATTTGTCGACTTAAGTATATTTGACTTTAAAAGTCACGTGTTCTTTGCTCTTTGCTGTTGACTGCAAAATTGGCGTTTTTCGCTTTGTGAAATGGGGCAGCGTGTCATTTGAGCCATGTTTGGGTTTATGGGTCAAGAATGCCAAAACGCTGACGCTTCGGTCGCCAAGGTTATCGGTTTAATGCTGAGGCGCACAAAAATTGATTTAAATGTGCAAAATAAATTAAAGCGAAAAGTAGTTTTTGGGTTTTTGAATGAACTTTTTGGAAAGTGGCTAAATTTCTATTTGATAGACGTCATTAGTGCATGGACCAGCGAAAGTCTGTATATATATATAGTAGATATATATAAAATACAAAGTGCATATAAAAGTGAAGCTACTTTAAGTTCAAACGTCGTGACTTTATAATTTTGTGCTATAATTTATGTAATTAACGCGTAATTATGCAAAAAGCATAAAACTAAGCTAAGCTTTGTTGGATTAAGGCCACCCAAGGCAGTTGGCGCTTTCTAGTTGTTGTTAATACCTTAAATTAAGTTAAGCTAAAGCTTTTGTTGCTCAGACTGTTAAGGAAACTATGCGCTGACTACGCCAAAAGGTTGTTGACTTCTTACAGCAACACACACACACACACACACACAAGAAAATAATATAATTCACACACACACGCATACAGACGCGCTGAGCAAAGACAAAACAAAAATACGCAAAAATTACGTGAAAGTTTGGCATTGCATACACAGCCAATATAACTTATAATCATAACACACACACATGCATACACACGCATACACACATACACACTTAGCTACTTAAATAAGGCACGCAATCAAAAGCAACGAAAAAAAGAATTTTTTTTTTGAAATTCTTATCTCGTTTTTTTTCTTTATTTTTTATTTTATTTTACTTTTTGTTATTTTGAATACATTGACCGATATTAAACAAGTCGCAAATTGCGTGTGTGTGTGTGTGTGTGTTAAGGGCTTGCAGAGTTCATTGACTGTGGCTTTGTGTAGTTTTTTTTTTGGTTTGTGCTTTGCCATTTGATAATACTAGATTACTATAGAAAGACTTATATCAGCTTGGCTTAGCCCTTAATTAAGCTCAGTTTATTTAATAATTTATTGGTTTTATGCAGAGCAGCTTTGTGTATTATTAGCTTATAAATTTATTATTATTTATGTACTAACTTGCACTTAACTATGATCTGTTGTAAAGACAGCTGTATATATGTTTTGAAAATTATATATATTATTTTTATTATATATATTTTACTTAAATTTGTTGCTTTAATTTTACATTTTTGCATTTTAAATGCAATTTTTATTTTTAAATGAAAGATTGAAAAATATTAAAAAGTAATTCTTATAATTAAAATTGTGCAATAGTTTGCATTGCTTTAATTTGTTTTTTGTTTTCAATCAATTTGAAAGCTCGGAAATGAAAGCAAATGCGATTAATTTAACACTGATTTTTGCTATAAATATACGCGCTAGTTAAATTGGGTCACTAATTTGTTGTCGGTCTATCAAAATTTGTTGAGTGTGCAATTTATTTGATGTGGCTACAGCTGTTTGTTGTTTTTGCTTTCGTTTTGTTGTGAACTTCCCAAGACAACACAACTTGAAACAAAAATGATTATAATTCTATAAATGTTTGTCATCGTCGTTTTTATTTGTTGTTCTTGTCTACAAAGCTATGACCACGCTCAATTGCCATTTTTTTCATTCTTTTTTTTATATTTGAATTTTTGGCGTTTCTTTCATTTGGCTTTTTGTTCTTGCGGCGACTCGTTACTGACCCAATTCTTTTGTTGCTTTGCTCTTTGGACACATTTCTTTTTATTTTTTGATTTGTTATTTATGGCTGAGTTAATTTGTAGTCGCGACTATATATATATATAATTGTAGGCACATTTTTTGGGCAAATGTGCAAGGCTTAGGCTGTGACAGTGGCCTACATGCTGTATACGTAATTTATGCATGCACACACACATAACCAGCTCTGAAGCTACGATCTATATCAATTCCAGTTCTTAGCAAGCGCAACATGTGTAGGTGTTGATACTATATATATATATGTATAAGTTGTGAGTTTTTTTATTCTAAATTGAATTTGAAAGGTGAGTTTAGAAAGCAGTCGCTAGAGTAGAACCTAAAAGCGAACCAACTACTTTCAGAGTTGACCAACTTTGGATAAAAATATAATAAACAATGATGACTTTGGCAAAGGCGTTAGGCGTCGTTATATAAGCCAGTCTATGTAATTGAATGTCCAGAGTAGGAGTCTGAGTTGTCAACTTGCTTAGTTGTTTATATATTAAGCGAGAGAGGAAGTTCATAAATATGCAATATAAATGAGCCAAGGCGCCGACGCTTTCACGAACTTTCACGCCACCTTGACTATGAGTCTGTCCGTCCGTCTGCCTGTGTGTCTCTGTCGCTGTCGCTGTGTGTGGTAATTAGTTTGCTGGGAATTATGCTTCCTAGTTATTTGTTTTTGTTTTTGCACATATATTAAGCGTGTTTTTATTTCTTTTTCGCAATTGATTGGCAGCCACCAACTGGGGCAAGCTGCAACTGTATAATTTAGCATATGAATTGACACAGTTGTCAGCTGGATTCTACGCACTTTCTCCTCACACACACACACACACATGCATAGAGAGCTGCAGTTAATGTTACAATTGTCATTTGAAAGTGTCATGGTTGTTGCATCATTTTGCCAACAAATTTGCGCAAATTTGTTGCACAAATATTGAGCGTGCAACGGAAGTAAACAATAACAAACTAAACAAAATATTAACCAAAAAGTTACACAAGCTACAAAGCTTTTGCTTTATTTTTGCATAAAGCCGCAGCTGCTGCCAATTCTCAGCTCCAAGCCGCTGATAAGAGTGCGTGCCACAGTGGCACGTTGACGAAAAAGAAAAGCCACAGTGAAACTCTGAAAGTTTGCAAAAAAATTGTCTTTGACTGCGGAAAATGAGGCAGCGAAATGTCATAAACAATGCAGCCAGGCGAAAGGTGGAGAAATGACCAGAAAACAAATGTGCATAAGAGCGAGATGGCGAGAGACAGAGACGGGGTGAAAATGCCAACTTTGTCTTGTGCTACAAATGAGTGAAATTATTTTGACATATTTTGTGAAATTCAAATAACATACAAAATTGAAGACATGTATTAAATGAACTTTTAGTAGATTGTGCAAAATTCAAATACAACTTGACACTTGAATAAATCAAATGCTATTAAAGGATTTATTGATTTGAGTTGATAAGCTCAATCAACGTTTAAGCTTGTTGAAGCAGCAATTGAAATATTAAATTTCATTTTCATTGCATATGTGCATTTAACTAAAATTTAAGCGCTGCATTCTAGCAGCGAAAAATATATAAAACAAACAAACGAGAACTACAGTCTCAGCTGCATTCCCCACTTCGCTCTCTTTGGCAGCTCTAAGCTTGACAACAACACAAAAGCCCAAAAGCAAACGCACTAAAAATAAAAAAAAAAACAAAACGTGCGAATGGCGCGTCAAGAGCGCAGCGCGTCGCGCACGACAGAGAGAGAGCGCGCGGCAGAGAAAGAGAGTGTGAGGCCGGCTGCTTGGCGCGCGGGCATTGAACCTGCCAAGTAGAGCTCAGAATTGGCGAAAGTGAAGACCCACTGCCGCAAGCTCAGGCACGCCACAAAGAGCAAGCGATAGCAAAAGAGAGAGAGAGAGCGCGCCAAAGAGAGCGCGTAAGATCGTAAGCTGATGACGCAGTAGCCGCAGCAGCGCTGACGACAATAACAATAAAACACTAAAGCGCGATGATGTTGCAGAAACAACAAACAGACGCGATTAGAAGCGAGCGAGAGGCAACGAAGAAACAAAAGACATGCCACAAGAGCTTGCCACACTGACTGACTAACTCACTTACTGACTCTCGCGCTCACTCGCTCTCGCTCTCTCTCGCTCTCTACGCTTTGATAATTATTGCGTTGTGCTCATCATCATCAGTGCCCTATGCATTCATTTCTTGGAAGCAAACCAAATAATAAACACACTAACGCAAAAGCGTTGATCGCATCACACACACACACGCACGCACACACACACGCAATAAAGCCAAACGCAATTTGTTTAAAATGTAGGTCTATAGGTTTCTCGAAAGCCCCATGTGAAAAGACATGCCACAGCAACCGCAGCAGCAACAACAACAACAACAGCCGGCTAACAATAATAATAATAATACCAAACAACAACAACAACCAGCAGTGGTATAAGCAGCTGCTACACACACACACACACACATGAACACACACGCATAGGCAACGCTGAAATGTCTTTTCCCCCATCATATATTTGGCTACATGTCCAGGTCTGACAGCATTTAATGTTATACACGCGATTGCACTGTGAGAAAATTTTGGTAGCATTTCAAAGTTGTAAAGTTTACTTATAAATAAATTAACAAAATATTTCCATAAGCGAATTGGCAGCTAGTTAATGAAAGCTTTTTAAATTTATATTTATTTATGCTCATTATTGAGGTATTAAAATTTTGCATAATAAGCAATGTAACTCTCAAAAAACTTAAGTTATTTCAAATTTATATTTTAAGTATAGTGTGCATTTTATGCAATTTTATGCATTAATTTTAGTTATTTTAAATATATTTTTTTTAAGTATTGCTTGCATTTAAATAAATTTTTCCTTCATTAGAAAATCTATAAAAATATGAGCTGTTTAAGTTAAAAATAAATATTGAAATATAAAATAATTGCTTGCATTATAAAATTTGTATGCAAATTTTGCTTACTAAATAAATGTAATACTCAATTATAAATCAATTTGAACACACAAAACACACAATAGTTTTGCTTATAATTTTTTAATATAAAAATTTTTATTTTAATTTTTTAATTACTATTAACTTTTATAACAAATTTAAGTCTTATGCTTTTTAATAATTTTAGTCAGTTTCAAATATTTTTTTTGGGTGTAGCCGCATCATTTGCTTCGCTCTCGACTCCATTGAGCAATAATGAAGCTTTGGAGCTCTTAGCAAAAGCAACTTAAGGTTATTAGCCGCCTTGTTTTTGTTGTGATTTTTTTTAGATGCTTTTGTTTGTGTTGTTGTTGTCATTGCTGTTGATCTTAATGTAAGACCCAAAAGCGCCGCAGACTTTTGCTGTCTTTTTGTTTATTTTGACTTGTTTATGTTATAGAAAGCAGCAAATTGGCACTCAGCACAAAAATGGACGAGGCGCCAACAAATGTAAATAAATGCAATGTGTGCAGTTATTTGTTTTATTGCAGCTCGAACTAAAGCAAAGCAATTTAGGCGAAATGAATTGAATTTTGCTTTATGTTGGTTTCAGTTTTGCAATTTAATTAGTTTTGCTGTTGGTTGTAAACTTATTAATTGCATGAGTTGGAATAGCGTGTAAAATTTCGTACACGGCGTATGCGTAATGTTAAATAAAACCAATTACGTATACCACATGTAGTGCACTTGGCCGCTGTGGCGCTGTGTGTGCCATAAAATACGCTTAGCCACTTTGGACACACGCAGTTCAGTTCAAGTACGTCCATGTGACATGAACTTGCCCAAAGTTCAGCCCACAATGCAATGCAAAATAGAAGTGAATGCACTCAACTAAGCAAAGCCAAAGCTAAAGCAACAAATGATAACTGACAGCTGCTGCTGCAACCGCAATTTAAACTAATAATTTGCAACAACAATAACAGCAGCAACAGCAGCGCTAACAACAGCAGCAACAATGCCAATGACAATAATTCATGTTTGAATTAATTTTTATAGCAGCAGCAACAATAACAATAGTAGACCACAGACAATGCACAGTGGGCACACTTTTGTACCACTGTGCGGCGACTGCGACGCTGACTGTGACAGTGACAGTTGTCAGCGCCGCTGGCTGGCCGAACGCTTGGCCTGCTCTGGCCTCCATTGCCGCTGCTGCCGTCAGCGTAAGTCATCAACGCCCACACACACACACACACACACACATTTGTTGTGTTATTGACACTGGCAAGAGACACAAGCCTAACGGTAGATAAAACCCAAACGCTCGCCCCGCGGCCATAAAACTTACAATGTATGCAACTCAACTCGACTCGACTCGACTCTAGACACTCGAGTCTATTTAATTTTCTATTCTAGATTAAATTATAATAAATTGCAATTTCTCCTGCCTCCGTTGCTGCTTGCTGCGCCCTTTGCTTTACTCTTGCTGCATTTTTGCATTGCGCAACTTCCTTGTCTCGCTCTCTCTCGCATTCGCAATGTTCTCGTGTAATTTATTTTGTCATGTTCTATCATGCATGCTAATGTGTCCCCCCCTGCGGGCGGGCGATAGACAGACAGTCGGACAGACGGACAAACAGGATGGCCCAGACCTCGACTCGACTCGACGTTGACATCTCGTGGCGCCCACACAAAGAAAAAGTTCAAAAGATTGCAACTGAACTATGCAATTTATTATTGTGTAGCCGCATAGATTTTCAATTTAAATAGACAAAAGAGCTTGAATATTAAATTAGCTCACACACACACATTTGATTAAATAGCCACAAAAGGCATTTCAACTATGCCTTGAGCTCAAAGGACATAGCTCAAGGCAGTCCATGCCCACATGCTTTGAATTCAATTCAACACTTAGTAGCAAAATGTAATTCATATGCAAATGGCAGTTGAAAATTTCGACAGCAGCTGGCGCAGGATCGTACAGTTTATTATATATAATTCTAAGAACAGCAAGCTTAGATCTGCTACCTGCGTCTCCTTTGTTTGTTTTTCAGCTGCGCACTGAAATTCAACTCCTATCCAAACTTATCTAGCCCAAACTAGCTGAATCAGCAGTTGCCCCAAGCCCAGAACCCAACTCAATTCCAAAACACAAATTCTCAAGCTCTGACCACTCGGTTCGGCTGTGCAAAACTTGACCTACATACAAGTTTATTAACTGGTTTCGGTTAGCATCAATTGATGGCATTAAGGGTTGATCACAAGCCAATTGCTGCAGCAGCAAATCAAATGGAGCATAGCCTAAAAATTTAAAGCTTAGCACTGCTTAGATCAGCAAAAGAAAATTTAATTTTTTTTAAAAGTATTAGCAATACAGCAATACAACTAAAATTGTTAGTCAAACGTTTGATTAAAAGCATAAAAAGTGCAGTAAGCAATTAAAAAAATAATATTAATAGAAAAAAAATGATTAAAAACATAAAAAGTGAAGTAAGCAAATAAAATAATTATGTTAATAGAAACAAAACATTTAATTTATTATAAAGTTCTAAAATAAAATTAATTTTTCGTTGCCATAAAATAATATTAATAGACAAAAAATGATTAAAAACATAAAAAGTGCAGTAAAAAAAAAAATAAATATATTAATGGAAACAAAATATTTAAATTACTCTAAAATTTTAAGATAAAAATCATTTTCGTTGCCATAAAATTAAAATAATTATAGAAAAAAATTATTAAAAACATACAAAGTGTAGTAAGAAAATAAAATAAATATTAATAGAAACAAAATATTTGATTTACTCTAAAATTTTAAAATAAAAATCCTTTGCCATAAAATTAATAATGTTAATAGAGAAAAATTATTAAAAACATAAAAAGTGAAATAAGAAAATAAAATAAACATATTTATAGAAACAAAATAATTGAATAACTCTAAAATTTAAAATAAAAATCATTGTTCGTTGACATAAAACTAATAAAAGCAGCGATGTAAGTTGAATTTAAATATTTCAGCTATTTAAAAAGTTATTTAATTTATTTTCTTGTAAGAGCCATAAAATAAATAACAGCAGCTATAATAGAAATGTAAGTTTAAAAGTTATTAAATTTATCTTTTTGTATTATTTTATTTTTATTATTTTTTTATTTTATTGCAGCTGTGCTTTATCTAAATATTTAACTAGCTAGTTATACTAAAATAGTTTTCTCTAACGCTTAATTTTTAGTTTTTATTTTGAACTCGTAAAATTGAAAATGTTTATCGCTTAGAGTTAAAAGCTTTTCGATTCAAACCCAAACCCAATCGAACTGAAGCTGCCTAGATTTATCCCAATTTCAGCCCCCACCCCGCTCCTCACTACTTGCAAATTTATATAACTCAATCGTCAGTTGGCATCGGCATCGGCATCGGCAACGTCATAGCGACCATTTGGCCATTAGCCTAGTTAGGAAAAATGCGGGTGCAAGCTGTTTGCAGTAGTATGCATTGTATTTGAACGATCCGATAGCAACTTGGACTTCATCTCAGCTGCGATTTCTATGCATGTGTGTGTATCTGTGTTTTGTTTGCCGCTGGCCCTGGCATAGGCAATAGGCAATAGACGCTTGTGTATGAGCGTGGGCGTAGCTTTGTGGGCGGCGCTTTGCCGATAATGCAACAATATGAAACAAAAACATAAATAAATATACACAAACGCATGTGTTTGTGTTTGTGTTTGCGTGCCAAGAATGCGTTGCCAGCCCATCTGCTGCCGCTTCTCATTGTTGTTGTTGTTGTTGCTCTCAGCAACTTTTTCGAGTTCAATAAACTTTAATCGCACATTAACCGCTCCGCATTCAAAATTCGATCCGAAGAGCGCATTGTATGAAAATCGAAACGAAACGCAAACAAAATCAAAATCTGCCGCAGTCTTTGCCTTTTGCCCGATTGTTTTCTTTATTTGCCTTTTTAGATAAAAAGAAAAAAAACAATATGAAAGAGTTCGAGGCCTGTTTTCGCTTAAAATACCAAAAAAAAACTTCATATAAACATTCAATGCAGCATGTGGAATTTGAATTTGTGGCACGAGAAATTTGAAGCGTTTGAAGTTGGAAAAACATTTTAAAAATTGTAATAAGATGCGGAAAATTAAAAAAAATAAATATTGAAGTAAAGCAATTGTTATGAAGATTTAATAAATAAATAAAACAGCAATATTGTAATAAAATGCATTAAAATTGAAAGCAAAGCAACAAATGAACTTTTAAATAAAGCTAAGAATTATATAATATAATTTAAAAATTATATAAAAATAATACACATTTAATTTGTATATAAAATGTTGTAAAAATTATATGAAAATAATTCAAATTTAATTTGTATATAAAATGTTGTAAACATTATATAAAAATAATTCAAATTTAATTTGTATATAAAATGTTGTAAAAATAATTCAAATTTAATTTGTATATAAAATGTTTGCTATAATGTTGTAAAAATTATATAAAAATTATTCAAATTTAATTTGTATATAAAATGTTGTAAAAATTATATAAAAATAATATAATTTGTAAAAAGTTTGCTATATAAATATATATAAAAATAATACAAATTTAATTTGTAAGTAGTTTTGTTTTAAATTGAAGTTTTGAACAAGTTTAATAACAAGAGCTGCGAAGTTATTAATTAAAACAATTCAAATAAAGCTAAAAATCATAAGAAATGAATTATTTTTATATATAAAAAGCATAACAATTTATTTAAATACCTAGAGCAAGCAAATTTAATTCTTAAATACTTGTTTTGAATTGAATATTTTTGAGCAAATTTAATACTTAAATATTTCTTTTGAATTTAAAATTTTTGAGTTTAAGCTAAAGAGCTGCATAGACTCAAAAAAGTAATTCAAATAAATTTAAAATAAAATTTGGGATTTTCTTGGTGAACTATTTGTGCTATGTGAACCAAACTAGTTTGACAATTTGTAGTAATAAATATGTCTTCGAAAAAAAAGAGTCAAGCCGAAAAAGCAACACTTTTGAAAGTAGAATAAACTAAGTAGTTCAGTCAGAAACCAGCTCAAGAGCAATAACAAACATAAAAACTGGCAAACTGGTTTTATTATGCATTTTGATTGATAGTGCGACAATAAAACTAATGTATCATAATAAATATTGACAAATGAGCGCGCATAGCATAGAACAGATATTGAGTGAGTGAGTGACTCAAATTTGTTGTAGAGTGTAACCAGCTGTTGTTGCAGCAATTGCAGCTACAATTATTTTGTTTTCAAATTTGTTGTCACTTACCAACTAGCTCGACTGACTGACTGACTGACTGACTGATTGACTGTCCAACTGACTGACATATATATTGCCACACACAAACATTAAATGTTATAAATGCCAAGTACATTGTTGTTGTTGTTGTTGTAGCTTCATTTCCAAAGTCTGTAAGAAATTGCAGCTTATACTATAAGAAGTTCAACTGTAGCGCTTGCAATTTACTACACAGCAAAATTAAATAAATTAAATTACAATGTGTACATTGTTGTTTGTTAATGCACTTTTGCTTGCTTGTTGCTGTTGTTGCTGTGGTTAAGTGCAACTTCATTATGTGCATTTAACATAAATTTTCAATTACTTAAGATCTCAGGCATCAAAGTCAGACTTAACTTAAATTGCATTTTATTTTACTGCTGCTGCTGCTGCTGCCGCTTGTGGCCCATTTGATTTTCGCTTTTTTTTCATGTTCTTTGCTTCTCTCTTGCATTGATTGCAGTTTCTTTTACTTTTTCGATTTGGTTTTTTGAAATCTCGTACATCTGTTGTCGCAATTTTGCTGAAAATTGGTTCACAGTTGACCCAGTTTTTGTTAGCGCTTGCATTTGGCTCTGTTAGAAAGAGAGGCAAGAGTGAAAGAATGGATCTGAAATGCTGAAATGCTCATTTGCCAGCTGGCAGACACAATTTTATATATGTATATATATCAGATCGGCACCAAAAACTGCAACATGATGTTGCCCCAGCAACGTGGAGCAGCAAACAACTGTTGAGCCCAAGGGGCAAGCAGCAGCTAAACGTATGTGTGTGTTTGTGAGTTTGGTAAGTGGTTCACTTTTTTTTCAAAGGAAATTCTTGAAATGTTTATTGTGTCAAAACAAAGCACAAGAGCATAAAGAAACAATTGAGAGCAACAGCTAAGGGTAAGTTACGCTCTCGAGAGAGCAAAAGCGCGCTCACGAGAGCGTAAATAACAGATTAGTACAAGAACTTTTTATTTAAATGATATAGAAATTGTAAATAAAATAATTTTAACTATTTAAAAGTAGCAGCTGTATTTAAGTTCTAAGTTCTAAATTGTTAAATAAATTTCTACTTTTCTTATTTTTTTTAGTTAGTTAGATATTAAGTCTAAGCTATAAAAAATATATTTTAAAATTATATAAAAAATATTTAAATATATATAATTGTTCTTAAATCACACAATGAATATTTAACTTTCTAAGAGTTGAAGATCTTTCTAAGTTGTAAGACAATGATATAGAAAATTGTTAGATATATATGCAACCATTTCTAATTTATTTTATATTAACTCTTGAACATGTATGAAAACTAATAAAATATGCATATAATTGTTTTGCAAATTATAAATGGTTTTTTACAAATTATTTAACATTTTTCGCAGCTCTTCATTATTTTTTTTATAGTTCGAAAACTGTTACCAAAGTGCATAATTTAGTTTTAATGCAGCGCATCAGCAGTTGGCAGTTGTTAGCCCCAGTTTAATGCATATATATATACATATATATGTTTACTCATGTATATATGCCATATAATCCCCCCAACAGCGACAATACGCAACAAAACCTGCTCCTGGCTCCCAATAGTTTGCCCTTATGCTTTTTATATTTTTTACATGCAGCTTATAAATTTTGCTCTGGCTCTTGCTCTGGTTGCATGTGGTTCTGTTCTTAAAGTTGCATGCAACTCGCTTCAGTGTCTCTGTGTGTGTGTGTGTCCCAAATTTTGTAGGTGAAATTGCAGTTGATGACCTGTTTTATATAAGTTTTTAGTTTTTATTTTTTGTGGTGGCAAGAACTTGCGGCTTGAACTGGACTGCACAGTGTAATTCTAACTGTAGGGTGCGCAGCTTGCCACCAACACACAAAAAAAAAATTGGGTCAGGCTGTGCGAAAATAAGAAGTAACAACAACAACAAAATAAAAAAAAATAAAAAACTCACCTTTTGGCATCAACTAAAATGCAAGTTTTGCTCAGATTATCCGTACTTGGTAAAGTTGTTTGTGATGTGTGCGTAAAGTCCGAGGATGTTGTTGATGACGAAGACGCTGATGATGATGCTGAAGATAATGACGATGTTGTTGATTCGCTGCAAGTTGCTGCTGCTGCTGGTGCTGCTGCTGCTGTTGCAGTGTTTGTGGCTGCTGCTGCTGCTGCAATTGGCTGCACTTCGATTTGTCGCCGACAATCGGCAATAATTTTGGCCAAACGTAGGCGAGGGTAGCCAACCAACGGTACCTGCTCCATGGCTGCTGATTCGCTGTCGACGTCGACGTCAGCGTCGGCGTTAGCTTGAGCTTTAGCTTTGGCTTTGGCCTCATCAACACTTTCCACCACCTCCAATTGATTCAATGACATTTTTTCGTAATGTGTCTGCGACTTGAGCGATTCACACTTTGCCTTTTGCTTCTTGGCTTTCAATTCTTCAGCTGCCTTTGGAATTTTTTGAATTTTTGTTTTGCCGACACTGCGCAGCAAACTATTGTTGTTGTTGTTGTTGATGTTGCTGCTGTGCAGGGAACGCGCGGTGGCTGCAGCAGCAACAACTGCAACTGTTTCCTGTTTAGTCAACAGCAATCGCGATGATGATGATGACGACGACGACGGCGACGTCGACGACGATGTTTTAGTATTAACTGCTGCTGGCAGTTGTTGCTGTTGCTGTCCTACTGTTGCTGCTGTTGCTGCTACGGCTTTTAATGACTCCTCTACAACTTGTTCAGCTGTTGCTGCTGCTGTTGCTGTTGTTGCTCCTGCCGTTGTTGTTGCTGAGTTTACTGCCGACGTTGCTGCTGTTGTTGTTGTATTTATAATTGCCGGCTGCTGTTGCTGCTGCTGCTGCGTGGCGAGAGCGGCTCCACCTTCTGGAATAATTGTTGCAAAAATTTGTTCGCCAAATATGAAAAGATCCTTGGAAATAATCATTATCACCTTTTGTGTTGTTTATTTGTTGTTGTTGCTGCTGTTGCTTTTGGCTGTTGGATTTTTGGATTTTAACAGCTTTTATAAAATGTAAAGCGTTTCTTTTATAATTGAAACGAAGGATTTTGAAAACACGTTTTCTTTTTTATGCATTTAACATATTTCGCTGACACATTTCATAATTCGCTGCCTGTAAAAACGAGTTGCAAAAAATATACAAAAAAAAATAAATAAATGTGTATAAAGATAATGAAATTGATTAAAAATGAATTACATAAAATTACGAAATTTAAGCAAACTTGTTAAGGAAACAAATTTAAATTGAAACTAAGAATTTCGCTAGTAAAAAGCAAAAAGCGATTACAAAGCAGAGGGATAAATAATTAACGCCACACATTTTGCTATCGTCAGTTTACATTTTGTGCATAACGTTTGTGTATTTTTGTAAACATAACAAAAACCCCCATATACGAGTATTAAAAAAGCAATGCACAAAAAAAAATGCACACAAACACACACACATGTACAGTAAGGAAGAGAGAGAGGCAGAGAGCGGGAGTAAGAGACGCAATAAACAACGAATTGGCGAATCGACAAAATTGACAACGAATCTGCTTGTTAGGAGAAACGGTTGATATAGAGATGTTAAGGGTATGAGCGCTATTAAAATTACTCATATGTGTGCATGTGTGTGTGTGCCTGTGTGTGTGTATATTAAATATTAACTTAACGCCTTACACAAGCAACAAGAAGAATTAACGCTGCGATGATCGCACATTATGCTCTTTTCATATTTTTTTATTATTTTGGCATGTGCATGCCGCGCTGCTATTGCTTATTAAATTTTAAGCATTTTTTTTAATTCAATTCAACTTTTTATTTTTTTTTGTTGGGCTTAGCTCCACACTCGCGCACAGGGTATACACAGAACAGAGAAACCGAGACCGGAGACCGAGACCGAAACATATAGAAACCGAAACGAAACGAAAAGATGTAAAAGACATTTAATGCATATTGTTGCTTTTGCTTTGCTGCTGTTGCTGCTGCTGCTGCTCCGTTCGACTAACTGAATTTCGTATTGTAAGGAAGGTAAACGGCCAACGACAATTTTCACTCACAACGCGCAACGAGCCACGGCAATAACGAAGCAACCAACAGCGGGCGATTCCGATCTCATACTGTGATCACCGTTAAGCGCTCTGGGAACATTTGCTGTTGTCTGCTATGCAGCGCAGTCAGCGTCGCAGCAGCGCCAAAGAGCGGCGCGCGCACGAATGACAATTTTAAACAGCGCTCTCACTTGCACTCACACTCACTCACTCAGCTGCTGCTGCTGCTGCTGCTGCTCTCTTTCCCCAACACCAAAGCACGTGCGTACAAAGCTTATGCTGCTGCGCTCTCTTTGCTGTAAGCTTACAACTACAAGTGCGCGCTCTCTCTCTCTCTCTCTCTTTCTCTTTGTTACGCTCAGCTCAACTGCAATGTAAAGCAGCGACTGTTAAACTACAGCGCTGGCTGTAATCAGTTGCTGATAATGAACTTTATGTATGTCGTAAACGTTTCAACGATAAAAACAATAAATGTGACTGTTAGAACTGCACTGTAAAATATTAGCTACAGTTTCTCGCAGTGTAGAGCACATTTGATTCAACAAGTTTTTTGTTTTTCAAGTTTCGATCGGACTTATTTTTGACGAAATCTGTCGCATAACATTTCCGGCAGGCACTGCCAAAAGACTTCAGTTGTTCTAGCATAACAAAGCCCAGAGCCAACCACATACATAAATTAAAGCCTAACGCGCCTATACAAAGAGCTTAACAAGTTTAATAAAACAAAGAAAACGCAAACTTGTTTGCTATATTTTAAATGTAAAAGTCTAGCATGAAAGCAAATTTTGTATAAATAAGAAAATGACAAAAAATTAGGCCTATATGTATAGTCATTTTGGGGCTGTTAAAGCTTATCAGTCATTAAACTTCGCAAGTCAACAGCAGCGACAGCAACAGCAACAAAAACACGTCGTATGCGCAATTTGTATGCGTGTTGCCGTTAGACGAAAGTTATGAAATTAAATTTTATTAATTTATGTGCATAGATTAGCTTACTTGCAATAATAAGCTATAACAATTAATTATTTAAACTCAAATGAACATAAGCTTGTTGTTCAATTTTGAGTCTTTAACTATTTTATTAATTTGCGGCAATTTAGAGAGCGATTGTTCTGTTTTTCTTTTTTGTCATAATTCCTATAGCGAACGGGCTGCAAATACGCGAAACGTTGACAACAAGACACAAATACACGCGCATGCCTACGCACTATTACTATCGCACACACACACACACACGTACACTACGCATGCTGACAAAGCTTTTTAAAGCACACGCACTTGCTCTTAACCTTGAAAAATTGAACAAGACGCGCACAACTTTTTTTTTTGCCGCTGCTCTTGTTGTTGTTTTTATTGCTGCGGTTACTTGGCGCGTCGCTTTTTTTTTTTCTTTATTCGCATGTGCGTATGTGTGTGTGTGTGAGCTGTAGGTATTGTGCGACTCTTTTTGGGCAGCTGATAACATTTTGTTTTTGCTTTCTTTTCTTTCTTTCGGTGCGTGCGTTGCTCAGCGCACAGTCAAAAAATATTTTATTTATTTGCGTAGCGCTGTAGAATTTTCTATAGTTTTTTATTATGCGCAAACACACACACACACACAAACTGCCATAGGAATTCTTTATTCGCCAATTAGCTACTTTGTAACATTTAAAATTTCGTCACACAACTGCGTATTTATTTTCATACATTTATTTCAACGTTTAATGAACTCTTATCAGCTTTATTTTATTTCTTTGGCATTACAGCGGCAACAAGTAGGGGTAAGGCCAGTTACCCAAACAAATAAGGAAAGGCTGCATTATAAAAAAAGGTATTTGACCATTAAAGTGCTTGAAATTGATAGCACTTGAACTTCAACTTGACCTAGATTAATTGGCATAATATAGTAAAAAATAGCTAGCATAGAATAGAATCATAGTAGCTTAATTAAGTAACCATTATTTTTAAAAATGAATGCATTCACTTTATTTTAGTTTGAAAAGAGTTTAACTAGAATTTAGTAAGTGCTTGCAATTAAAAACTGTTGCTCAGTTTTAGGGCAATTTTGCAGTCGCTCAAAAGTATGTCACAGCAATTAGTAACGCACGCATGTAGCTTTTCCTCGAAAATGCAAACCAAAGCTCAAATTACACGGAAATTATTACATAGTTTTCAAATTGCTCTACCCAAGCGTAAGTTGTAAGCTTGACAAGCAAAATTGAGCAGCAAACATAAAAGTCGCTCAGTTCAAGTAAAAAGCAACACATGAACATAACTATAAATTATAGAAATATATAATTGTACACACACACACAGATATTTATATATATTTATTCAGCATGGATGAGTCTGTTATATCCATATACGATATGCTCATCAAGCGACACAAGCAACGTAAGCGAGAGGAACAGCTGAAGGAGGCGCTGCCCACAAAGCGCGTGTACGGCAGAGTGGTTGAGATTAAGGATAAGCATGAGGCAGCACAGTCAGCGGAGTACACGCTGGAGGGCAGAAAGATTATGCGACGCTGCAGTCATGCCAAAGTTAGCGCTGAAAGCGACAAGCAAAAGGTGACAGCAGCGCATCTGACCAAGAAGCATTCGGGCATATTGCTGCCGCCGCCCACGCGCAAGGATGTGGTCAATCGACTGGTGCAGCAAATGTCGTCGTCTGTGCGCAAGGCCAAGGAGCAGCTGGCCGTGGAGCACAAGGTGTCGACTACCAAGTCCACCAGCCGCATCAAACACTCGCCCAAGCTGAAGCCGAAGAAAGTGAAAGCTACACAGGATAGCGCATCCAGCGCCAAGTCCAGGAAGCGTCCAGTGCTCTCACCACGCAACACCAATCGCTTGTCCAAGGAGAAGCTCAAACGTGATAAGACAGTCACTGTTGCCAAGGCGACTCTAAGCTCGCCGCAGTCGCAGTCGGCGCAGCGCGTGCGCTCCAAGCTGCGCTCAAGTGCGCGCAAGTCCAAGATTTCGGTCAAGAGCGGCTCCGAGCGTCCGTCCAGCAAGCCAGCGGACAAGCCCAATCCACGCTATAGGCTCTAAGCAGCGCCAAGCAGCTCAACAGATTTTCCTTTCGCCAGTGTAAATTTTAAAAGTTATTGCCGCGTTTTTCACAGAGTTTGCAAAATTATTAGTTGCAACTTGTTCGCAAAACTGTTAATAAATTAATATATATTTATTTGCATACGCTCTCGCTTGTTTTTATAATAAATTAGAATTTTTATTACTGCAGTTTAACATGTTTCGTTTTACATTTATTTTTGCGACACTTTTCTTTTTGTAATGGAATCGTTTTGTTTTTGTTTTTTTTTTATCTATGCATACAGTTTATATAAATGTACATTAAAATGCAACTACTACAAACTAACAATACTTGCACTTATTGTTTTATAATCAATATAATTTCTGGCTTAGCATTTAGTTATGTACTTAAAGTTTTGTTTGGGTTTGACGACTGTAAACGGGCGTTAAAAAGAGTTTCGAAAACCAAAAACAAAAGTTCTCATAAAATTTCAGTTAGACTTGTAAAAATTTACACATTTATTGTTGTTTTTATAAATTTTAGATTTTTTTGGTATAATTTATATCAAATTGAATTTATGCTTTGCGCTTTAGAGACGTGAAATGAACTTTTTAAAACAAAAATCCAATAGGCGCATTCCTTTTTACTGGCATGTGTGTGTGTGTGTGTGTGTGTGAAAATACTTTGAGAGCAATTAAACATAAATGCAGCTACTAACACAATTTGAATTTAACTAAACTTAAACTAAATACATATATTAAATTCATTAAGCATAATACAACAAACTAAAAGTAACTTGTAATTTAAATAATAACATTATAAACTGCTGCAGATTTAAACAAACTTATATGTGTACATGTGTGTGTGTGTGTGTGTGTGAGGAGACTGCTAGCTTAACTGTTTGCTAGGATATTGTGCTGCTAAGGTATCATGACTTCGGTCAAAGTCTTTTCAGTCTGTAAAAAAGGAAGGAAGTTGGGTTAGCATAAATTATAAAAATCATAAAGGAAACACATAAAAAGAAAACTTAATAATAGTAAGAGTAAGGAGCAGTGTATTACTAGTTTCATAACTAAGTTGTTGCTAACAATTCATGTTTTCTTTTTTGGTATTTTGATTTTCTAGCTGTGAGCGAGCGCGCGCTGTGGGCATTTAAATGTTTTTAATTAAACAATTACAATTCAGTGTGCAGATCTTCAATGCTCTGACGCAGTCGATCATCGCTGTAGACCTTCTCGCAGACGATGCTCACCTTTTTCAGCAGCTCAATGGCAGTTTGCAGCACTTGATGCCATTTATGCAGCTCCGATTCATGCGACAGCTCCTGCTGACGCATTAGCTCCAACCAATCTTGATTCGTATTCGGCAACTCCCTAAAAGCAAACAGAACAACAATTAACAATAAGCAATTGATTTATCGATTTGCAGCTCACTTGAGTGTCGCCAGACTCGGCATGCGCGCCCGTCGACTGAGATCCACATCGATGCGTTCCTCTAGCTTCCAGAGCTTAATCAATAATATCACATTTAATGCCAGCAGCACGAACATGAGCACAACAACGGCCAGCGACAAGCTTTTGTGCTTGTAGCCATGTTGAGACTGGCCCAAGTCCATGCCCAGCTGCTGTGCGCCCGCCAGCAACTGTTGCTGCTGCTTCTGCTTCTGCTGCTTAGCACTGTCCGCCGCCAGTCCCGCTGCAGCGCCAGCCACGCCCCCAGCGCCCGACAGCAGCTTGTTGTCCCAGCTATCCAACGTGTCCGGCATGCATGTTTGTGTTGTGTTGCCCAGTGGCTCCTCCATGGGTCGTATTTGTGTAGCAGTTCCTACAATGGCAACGAAATCGAATTAACGAAACGCAAGAAAATTAAAACAATATGATGGGCTAAGCAACAAAACACAAAACTTTACAAATGCAACTAAATAAATTACAAATACAATTGTACACATGCACATATGGGGCTATGCATATATAATTAAGCTAACGAGCAATCAAAGCATACAAAACGCAACGATCAGCCGAGCGATTGCCAAAAGGAAAGCGAACAACTTGACTTTCGATTTATAACAAATAATGCAGCAATAAAATATTTAATTACAGCTATTCTAAGAAGCGCTTAAGACCATATAGAATTGATATGTTTTAGTTTAAGATTAGTTTAAGACTATTATAACTGCAGCTGATAGCATGTGCTTTCGAATTGATAAATTATATCAACTATATCAAGCGATTACTATCAGTTTATAGTTTTTACATTTAAATTGTCAAAATATAAGACTTTTGTAAGCTTCAGCTGTTAAAATTAACATTCAAGTTGGCAAATTATAAGACTAGCTATAAGATTACATTCGAATTGACAAAGTATAAGCAGCGTATAAGACATAGAATAGTCTTTAAGCTGATAGTATTTACATAGAGGTTGACAAATTATAAGAGTAACTATAAGATAATTATAAGACTATCAGTTATTAGTTTTTAGATTCGAATTGACAAATTATAAGCAGCGTATAAGACATACAATAGTCTTTAAGCTCATAGTATGTAAAAATAAGTTGGCAAATTATAAGACTAGCTATAAGAAAATTATAAGACTATCAGTTATTAGTTTTTACATTCGACAACGAAGCGTATAAGACATGCGAAAGTCTTTAAGCTGATTGCATTAACATTCAAGTTGACAAATTATAAGACTAGCTATAAGATTACATTCGAATTGCCAAAGTATAAGCAGCGTATAAGACAGAATAGTCTTTAAGCTGATAGTATACATAGAAGTTGACAAATTATAAGACAAGCTATAATATGCTTAGAAGTCTAGACTACAATCAATCTAAGTTGACATTCGAATTAACAAATTTGAGCTGAGTATAAGACAATTACAATTGTTTAATTTCATAGCCAAAAGTTGACAAATTATAAGACAAGCTATGAGATGATTATAAGTCTAGACTACAATCAATCTAAGTTGACATTCGAATTGACAAACTTTAAGCTGAGTATAAGACAATTACAATTGTTTAATTTCATAACTGTAAGTTACAAAAAGCGAAGCACAAAAGTCTACACTCAATTGCTTTATACGCTTGCAGTGGGATTAACTATATCTAATCTCTAAACTAGTTGTTCGAATTTAATGACATTATTCGTTCGCAGTCCAATGACAATCGCTGTGCCGCAAACTTTCAGTAACTGTAGCCATATGGCGGCTATATACCTTTGCAAGTGTGCAATTTGGCCTTACGATGCTGACAAATTGGTTGCTGTTGTTGTTGTTGTTGTTGATGAGATTTTGCATGATGCGGCGACGACGACTGCGACTGCTGCTGAAGATGTGAATGGGAATGATGATGACGATGCTGGTGATGATGTTGATGATGATGCTTAACAGATGAGCAGTCATTGTCCGTGCTGGTTGCTGTTGTTGTTGTAACCAGTTGATTGGATTTTAGGCCTGTGTATGTTGTTGGTAGCTGGTTGTAGCTTTTGTTTGTTGTCATTTATAATTGTTGTAATTGATTGTAGTTGTTGTTGTTGTTGTTGTGATTTTGTGGTTTGTGGTGCGTGCAGTATTTTTTTTTAGAGTAAAAGCAATATCAATGGCATTTGACATTTTTTTCGTTTTGTAAAGTTTTGTCACAATTTGTTGCTATTGTTGTTGCTTAAACAATTAGAAGCTTACCACGTCGCGGGCGTCTGCCTTTGCCCTTGGCAGGCGGTATGCAAGTTTCACTTTGCAGCGCATGCAGCTGCGCCCCAAAGAAATCCTCCAGACCCGCCCACGTGTTCTTCTCGATGAAACCCTTGACAACGCCCCAAATGGACTTTTTGTATTTTATTTGCGCATGTATGGACAACATGGTGTGATCATCGACAGTGCTGTGAATAGATAAACATAAGCTAACAATTAAATTAATTAAGCAAGCACTTACCGCGCCAGACAAAAGTGTATGAGCACGCTGAAGCTATCCGCATAGGGTATGCCCGCATTAACGCTGTTCACATCGATGGAGTAGAGCTCGCCCGGCTTGCTGCAGTCGCGCATGGTTTGATATTCAGTTACCTAGCAACAAATATTAGATAAATGCAGCTCCATATACTAGTAAGTGCTTGTACCTTTGAAGTCTTTGGACCCACTGAGGCCGCCAGCTGCACTGTGACGCTCACTTGACGCACATTTTGTCCCTCATCGTTCTTCTTCCACTCGCCCGCGGTCAAGTCTGTGGACTTGCGTGAGTCATGAAACTCCGTTAAGAACTTGGACTTGCTGAACAAAAAATTAAACAAAGTGTCCACCTTAATGGGCAATATAGTGTGCACTATTTGTCGCCCCTCATGCGTTGAAGTGCACTCGGTGCTGGGCACAAAGCTGCAATGAATTTCAATAATAAGTAACTGGGAGTTTGAAGTTGTGGCTGCACTTACGGCACATTGTTTGCTTCGGAATCGGAAGAGTCGGACACATCGGTGGGCACAGCCTCTGAGTTTTTGCTTGGCAGCTCCGCTTCGCGTTGACGCTGATTCAATTTGCTGTGCTTGCGTTTAGTTTCAGCGCCATGATGCGGCTCGGCGGGCGTCTGATTGTTGCTGCTGTTCTCCAACTTTTTCTCAGGCGCAGGCGCAGCTGCTGCTGCTGTAGCTGCTGCTGCTGCTACTGTTGTTGTTGCTGTGGCACTGCTGGGCGCGCTTAGCGTCACCGCTACTGACTGCTCCGCTGGTTTGACCGAGCTGAGCGTCAACTCTTTGGCATTTGCCTTCATTTTCTTATTCGATTTGCGATTGCTGTCGCTTGCTTTGTTGTCGGATCCGCTGGCTGCTGAAGCGTTTGCCGATGAGTTAAGATTCGAGGACTTGCTCGAGTTGAAGAAATACTTTGTTTTGGATTTACGTGTAGCTGCTGCTGCTGCTGCTGTGTTGCTGCCGCCGCCGCTGCTGGCGCTGCTGTTGCCGCTTTGCTGTGGCAGCTGCTGATTGCTAATGCTTTGACTTGAGTTGCTCTGCTCGCCGCCTAAATCATCAATGGCCGTTTGAAAATCAACGTCCGTTTCGGTGTCTGCATCCAGCGTGGGATCTATGTAGTCCTCGTCGTCTGTGGTTAGGCCCAGTTCGTCGCCGTAGCAGCTGTGCACATGTCGCCAAATCTCCTGGGGCGAGAACAGTTTATTCATCAACGTATTCTGCCATACCCGAAAGAGCATCAAGAACGACTTGTCACGCGACGCGAATGTGGCAAAGAAGTATTTGTCCTTTGCTGTGGCTATCGAAATGGCATTGGGTATGACCAGCGCTGTTTTCTCCTTCGTTATAGCAGTCACATCCTTCCATTTGATGCTCACATACGTTTCCCAAGTGAAAATGTTGGCATGGAAGCAAACGTAGTTCTGTGACACATACAAACGACCCTGCACCAAAATGTCGCGTTGCAAGGCGCACGAGTAATCTGCAATTGAAATCGAAGCAATAAATAAATGTTAAATAAATTGTTGAGTTCAATACTCACCCACTATTAAACGCTCTTCGTTGGGCACATCCTTGAACAGCTTTTTAAAGTCTTCGGCGCGCGATTTGTAGTTGGGATATATAACGTTGTACCAGGATTTCTTTTTGGCGCGCTCGGATAGACGCGAAGTGCTGCGTGCGGGTTTCTCTAGCGAGGAATTGCTGCTGCCCACCTGTTGAGTTGGATCGCCGCGCACAAAGTGATTCTCAGTTTCGCTTAGCTTGCTTAGTGTGTCCTGCAAAAGTCAATTGCAATTACTCATACGACGCGTGGGCTGAATCATACGCAACAGGTGTGCGCTGCTGTTATCTTTAGTAGTTATAGCCGAACCCCAAATTGTTGTATAATGTGACGCACAAAATTTAGCCTCAACTTACGCGTTGCCCCGCACATTGAATTCTAATACTAAAAAATATCGTTACGCCTTATCATGTTCCAAAGCTTCGCAACCACAAAACGAAGCTTTTCGTTATATTTTTTGTGGTTTGTTGTCAACAACATCGAAGGGTGGCGTTTTATCAGCTCATATAGCTCAATCGATAGGGCTGATTACAACACTCGCGAGCTGATCTACTTTTACTTATAGTTAAACTGTATTATCAGCTGATTTATATGTATTTGGGTATTTTTTGGTAGCGCGCTCTTCACACATTTTGTTGTAATTGCTGGCGTTGTGCTAACGATTAGCAGCCAAGCGCAAAATGTTAATAAAAAGCTTCGAAGCTTTTTATTCAGTCGAAAGTGCAGCGTCAATTCTTTTTTTTATAGCACACAGACGTGGCTAGAGCAATGTCTAGGGGTTTGCAATCAATTTCGCTTGAACTTTATCAATAGTTTGTTATATTTGATTGACTTTTAATTTCATAATAGAATTAAAGTGGAATGGAATTGCTTAAGCTGCTGCTTTCTTGCTATAATAATTAAAAATAAATTTTCAGTCTCTAAATTTAGTTACAAATATTTATTTTATATATATAAAAGTAATACTCGTTGCATTCTTTATCAGCTGCTCTGCTTTATAATTTTAAATTCATTTGTATTGAGTGGATTTGCTTACAACTTCTGCAATAAAAATGCAATTCAATATTTTGAACTTTGACTCTATACAAAATTCTTTAGCAGTCTCTAAATTTAGTTACAAATATTTATAATTTTAATATTAAAGTAGTACTCGTTGCATTCTTTTACAGCTTTTCATTTGTTTAACTTTCACTCTTTACAAAATTCATTGCTCTTTTAGTTTAGATTTATAACTAAACTAACTCTTGCTCTGATCTCGTTGAGGCTAAAACATATTTTGTCATATTTTGGGGCTATAAATTTACGTGGATTTAATCTTTGCTTATCTTTGCTGATAAAACAAATGTCGCTGCCTTTATCATTAACATATGTTTATACACACATTGATAAAAATTATTAAAAATACAAAGGCTAACAACCTAACAACAGCCCAACAATTTTAATGAACTGACCTATAAGCCACAGCTGGGCCTTAACTCAAACTCACCTCGTCCCTGTTCAGCTTGTCCGGCTTGCCCTTGGAGCTGGTGGAGCTCTTGCGACTGCTGGGACTGTCCGTGCTGCTGGCGCCTTGATTAAAGCCGTTCGAGTCCAGGCAGGCAGAGTGTGCATCAGTAGCTGGCGCTATGTGTATGCTGGGCGTGCTCTTTGGACTGGGTGGTGCTAAAGGCGGCGTTGCATGGTTGCCATTGCTATTGGTGCTGCTGCTGTTGGGATTAACAGGCGATGCGGAAGCGGTTGAGGAAGAGGAAGCTGTTGGGTTTGAAGACGAATTTGAGTTTGTGTTCTGCTGCTGCTGCTGCTGCTCCAAGCTGCTCACAGCCTCCTGTATGGTAATCAATTTGCTGCTAGTTGTTGTTGTTGTAATTAGTATATCCTCGCTAATGGAATCGCGCCTAAAAGTAAGAATTAATATGACTAAGTAACTAAGCCTTAGTATAAATTGTTAGGCATGCTTAATTAATTGTTAAATGTTGCATGCAACATACTTTACCGCAACGCTTGAGGCATGAAGTGTGTATTAGCAGAGACCTACCTGTCGCCAATGTTACTTGGCTCAACTTTATCCTGCTGCTGTTCATGCTGCTCCTCTTGCTGTTGCTGCTGCTGCTGCTGCTCCTGTTGCTGCTGCTCTTGCTGCTGTGCATCGCAGCTCATGTTGGCATGAGTTGTGTCCACACTGCTTATGGCAGCAGCTGTCGTTGTTGTTGTCGTCGTATTGTTGCTCAGTTCAATATCTTTAATCCTACAGCCAGGCAAAGAGTAAATAAAAAATGATAAACCAAAATAAACATAAAACACATGCTACAACTAAATTTAATACCAAACAACGCAAAACTCGTTGACAACGCGTCGTCCCATTTCACGTCTTGATCAGCGCAGCGCGCATAAAACAATTCAATAATAATAATTGCCCCATAGCCCTGACACACGAATTTAATCAATTTTCTTTCTTTCATATATATACCACAAATACAAGCTAATAACCAACAGCGCTGCAGATAAGACACGATAAGATATTTCTCCCTTTTGTTATTAATATTTTATTATTTGTTTGTGTTGTTGTAGCTAAGCTATGACTTATTATTAAGCTAAACAATTGCTTAACGATTTTTCTATGCAGCTAGCGCAACTTAGCTATACTACTATAATATATATATAACCCCTTGTTAACTTTGCCTTCCGAGCAGCAATTACTGCTCGTTGCTTATCAATTTAGCTGCTGTCTGAAAACTGATTGCAAAATGTCAAGAGCATGTACTAAAATATCATTAAATTGTAACTCGACAGCTCTGAGTTTTTCCATTTAAAGCACAGCGTTGGTAACTCGACATTTTAATTTAGTTTTATAATTAGAAAAAGAATAAACTCCGTTTATTTTTACTTTTTTGCTAAGCTCTTCACATTTAGTATTTAAATTTATTTATTTATTTTTAATTGTAGCCTAGAATTAAATTCTATGGAACAATTGGTATAGCAAGAGCAACAAATATTTTTAAACATTTTTTGCAGCTTATAAACTTTAGAATTTTACAGTTCATTGTGCTGCTGCTTAAGATTTCAAGACATTAAAAAAAAAATGACTCAAGCTTAAGTATAAATTAAATAGGAAAAAGTCGCTGTCTCATTAAAATAAAGACAAATTTTAAAACTTATGAGCAACTTGCTTAAAAGCAATTTAATTATAAAGGAAGAAAATGTGATGCCTGGAAATTTTTAATAAATTTAACAAACATTTTTATTTCTAAGTCTACAATTAGTCATTGCAATTCGCAGATATACACTCATTTTTGTTTATATATATTTATTAATATTTTCATTGTGTTGTAATGTAATCTGTACATTATTTATTCCTATAAAGTGCTGAAATATCAGCTGACAATATTGCTAGACAAATCAAGGGCTTGTCATAATAAACAAGATGACTTTAATTGTCTAATAAGCTACAGTTTGTTATAAAAAAAACTGCTCGTCTTAAATTTCTAGCTATTGTTTGCTTAAATATTCGAGCAGCTGTGCAATTGTTTGAGTTGAGTGATCTACTGCCCCAATATGAAGTATGGACTTGCGCAGCCATGAGTTAGAATTTTAGTATTACAGAACATTATTTAGTTAGTTTTATAGAGCGTGACGCAGCAGTTTGTGTGTAAAGTGCAATTGCACTCAATTTACAGCATATTTTCTATGGAATTTTGCTAACAATTGTAATATAAATATTTAATGCTTGTCTTTATAATTAGCAAAAGCATTTAGCAGCGTTATTTTATTATTATTTTTATAGTCTTATGGTTAACTATTTGTAGCGTAAATTGTTTACAGTTGAGCATATGCAAATTATAAAGGCGCAACGTGTCGACCTTATCAGTATAAAACATTGTATGCCCGCTCAAGTGCATAAAAATAGAATAAAAACAAACGCAAACACACAAACAAAATACAAAAATATGGTTGGAATTTTGAAAAAACACACAGCAGCTGAATTATCAACTGTCTAAATTAGCAGCCATTTAATTGGCGTGTAAAATTAGTAAGCATGGGAACTAAGCTTAAGTTGCTAAATAAGTATATAGTATTAATTGTTGTAAAAACAGGAAATTATTAAAACGTGCCAGCAGAGAAAGCAATTACTAAGGGGCTAAGATTATAACTTGTACACTCACCGCTTGAGCTTTAGATCTTTATTATTGTCATGACATAGGAAATAAGTCAACATGCTCGTAACAACAACAACAAACATTAATAACAATGCTAATTAACATAGATAACTAGCTAGTTAGTTCTACTTTTTTTTGGGGGCAAATCAACTATCAAACCCAACCCAGCAAACTCTACGAACTAAACTAGTTTATAACCTCGCGAAAAATCAATAATAACAATATCAAAAGCAAGCTCTTACATTTTTGTTGTTTTTTTTTCGTTATTTTTTACGCTAGTTCCTATTGTTATAGGTCACTCTTGGCTGGTCAGAAGTATGTCATCATGTTATGGCAAAAAACAATGACGAAACGTAGCCGTCAACAAAAAACACAACCACAAACAAAATGAGTTTTATTTTTAGCAAATTTCAACATTTCTGCAAATGTCATTAATTTAAATGTAGCAGACAGTTGTGCGCTTTGTTTGTTAATTATTTAATTAATTTAGTTTGCTTTTGTTGTTTATCTTTTTTGTCTTCTCTGCGTTTACTTTATTTATGCCGGCGCACGCGATTCTCAAGCGCACGTCATTTCAGGGCGACGTCTGAATTTGCACTCAGCATAAGAGAAAAACGCAAAGCGCAAAGCACGAGCCCGTAGCCGGCAATTCAAGTAAACAACAACAACAACAATGGATTAACAATTGAAATATATGCGCACCATGGGGGTTGTTAGTCATGCGCTTGACTGTATAATAATATAAAAAATTTAAGCAAGGCCTCAAATAATTTATTTAAAAATTACGCCAAAAAAAATCCTTGCTATGCTTTGGTTTGTGTCTTAGCTAAATTGCCTAAGCTACGCTCACTCACTCACACTCTCGCGCTCTCTCTATCTCACTCTCTTAGCTCGCCTGCTTTGAGGTCATTATTATCTTATTGGAAATCTATAGAACTAGCATTTTATGCCTCTAAGCTGTTTGTCTATCAATCAAGTTAGCCAAGGAATAACAATAGAGCATGCAAAGTAACTGTTAAGCATGCAAACCAGCAAGAAATGCCTACACCAAACATTTATACATAGTATATATGTAAATAGAAAAATTACGTAAAACGTTTGTATGTATCTTAGACCGAAAATTGCTTAAAGATAAAAGCTAGTCTAGTTAAACGAAATGAGATCAACTTACATGGACGTTGTTTGCAAATTGAGGCTGGCTGTGCGTTTGTGTTTTTGTTGTTGCTGCTGCTGCTGTGACGTTTGTCGATTGAGATTCTGAGCGGTGGTCAAGGATTTGGGAAGAGCTCCTTGGCTGGAAGATTTACGTAGACTCACAAAGCGCGTACCGGCTGTTAATGTGCTATAACTTGTTTTTTGTTGTTGTGCTTGCTGCTGCGGCTGTTGAGTTGGTTGTTGTTGTTGTTGTTGCTGTCTCTGTTGTGTGACAAAATGCATGACAACCTGAGCACTCACACTCACAAACTAAACTATTATTAAGCGCTAACGCTCGCACTCGCACAATTGTTTACAATTAAGCATTTAATTTTGCAAATTGCGTTTTGTTTTTATAATTCGCTATTGGGCCAACGGTACTTGAGTGTCTATTGAAATTGTGACTGCGACTGCTGCTGACGTCTGCGGAAGTTGTTTCCTCTTAATTTTATAGTATCTCATAGTTTTATTTGTTTAACACGACGTTAGCTTAAGACCGCGCACACGAATGAAATGCAAATTTTAACAATTATCTAGCCTAAAATGAGATTCGTTTGTTAAATTCTTGCGTTTTTAGCTATTGCAGTTTTTTTTTATTTGTGCGCATGAAAAGTATTCGTTGCGCATAGGGTTGTCGAGCTGCGCAAATTTAGCTGGCCACTTGCAATTTATACACACTGCATATAAAGTTAAGCTGAAGTTATATAAGCAGCCAGCGCAGTTAAAATATGTTATTTAATTATTGCATAAACAAATGACTGAATTCAGCATTTATTTAAAATTGCTGCATGTAGACAGCTCTGCCCAACAGCTGCGCATTTATCTAAGCTGGTCACACTATTTATATAAAAGCCACATTCAAAACAACGCACTTTATTTTATTAATATCACAAATTAATTTTATAAAAATGTTTGCTCCACACCAAGCGGCTGTTGCAGCCAAACCAACCAATTAACATCTATTGCAGGCGCTATAAGAGAAGAGGGAAATAAAGAGCATTAAATTTCAAGCTTAGCAAAGAGCGGGCAAAAGCGATTGCAGTTGCATTTGAAAATATTTTTCAACTTTGAAATGCAATGCGTGTAAATAGTTAAGCTTAAAAAACCGTTTTGCGTAAGTACAAGACTCGAGTTGCCGCTTTTCAATAGACCACGTATGAGTGCTAGATCATCTGGAGTAAGTGACCAGCCGGTTAATTGACCCACAGACTGCAGCTCCGGGCAGCTGTCCATAAGTAGCTGTAAGTGCAAGTACATATTATATGTTTATATTAAATAACAAATTGTATTTACCTCCACGGCCTGCACTGTAAGCGAGGGTGCCAAGGTAAACCAAATATCTTCCAGGATATGAAAATCGTGCTGCACAAATATGCTGGCAAAAGTAAATTAGATTAAATTATAGAGGTATGTATATGATTAAGTAAATACCTAATAATATCCTCATCTGTTATATCTACAGAATCCACTGCCAGGCGTTTAAGATCAGTGCAATTGCATACGAAGCTCTTCAAGGAGCTTGTCAGAATATCGCTGCTAAGAATCTCCAGTCCTTCCAGCTGCTGAAAGCGCACATGACACTGCGCATAGCTTAAGCTCTCTATCAGATAACAGTCCAAATCTATTAAGGCAGGGCAAAGCCGTGCTAGCTTGCCCAGCTCCAGATTGCCAGTGCCCTTAATCATGGTCAAGTGACGCAGATTGCGGCCCAAGGGACGCTCGAGCAGCGCCAAGAGCTCAGCGACAGCAAATTTGCAAATCTTAAGCTTGCGTAGTGTGCCATTTTGCAAAGCACGCAATGCACCAAGTTTGGGTGAGTCCATGTAGAGCGTCTCCAGCTGTGGACAGGTTTGCATTATTATACGCAAGGTGTCCTCATCCGTGGAGGTGTCATGCGCATACTTCAGGCGACACTTGAAGTTGGTATCAATGTTGTCATAGATAAATTTTAAAGCAGCACCCACAAAGCTGTAGGTGGAAAGAGTTTCCACATGCGAGCAACGCTCTAAGATTAAAGCTATATCCGAATAACATATGTTCTCCTCACCAGGCATGCCCACATCCAGCACTGTCAACGATTGAGCGCACACACCTTTAGCCAAAAAGTCTATGCCTATTTCTGTAATATCCGTTTCTCCAGATATATCAAGTATTTGCAATTTGGCACAATTGAGGCTAATCTCCTCCAGCAGCTGATCGTTGGCTATATAGGGCACATAGAGCTTCACCAGCTGCTTGCAGCGTCGCACTATTGCATACATATAATGCATATGCTCCTCCTTGACCCAAATACCCTTGAGATTCAGCACACGCAGTCCAGATCCCTGCGCCGCAATCACTTGCAATATCTTCTCGTAGTAGCTGAAGGGAAACACTTCGGTTACCAGAAAGGTGACGCCACAATTGAGCAACATTTGCAGGCAGGTGAAGCGCATGTTGGCCTCCAAATAATCCGAGCTGAGTATAACACGCAGCAGATCCTGATATATGTTTGAAGTGGCGCCATTCTGTGTTAAATATTCATTCAGCTCCACCATCACTATATTTATGTCCAGCTGCACATCCGGCGCATATTGGGCATAGCTTATGGTGGACACCAGCAGATTGGCCAGTTCTGCCAAGGAGCTGTCGCTCAAGCTGCGCACGCTGCATTTCTTCGACATGATCTCAAAATGTTTGTTTGGTAAACAACGCAGTTGCTGTCTTTAAGCTCTTAGGCGCTCTCTTAAACGCGCGTTGCGCTAGTTACATCACTAGTTGCATTTACTTAAACTTTAGTTCATTAGCATGACTTTTGCATATTAATATTTTAATTTAATGCTTTTTTGTATGTTTTATTGTGTTTTGCTATATTTTTAAGCAATATATAGTCCGAACAAAAATAGATTTAGCTTCACTGCTGTAGACAAACTATATAGAATCGGTCTATACCTTCGCGCGTCGCATTGCAGACTAAGAGCACTACATTTGCCCTGGGAATTGACAACAAACGTTTGTTATTCTAATTTTACGCCGGCTATGCAGACATGTGAAGAGCGCTGCACATGGAAAAAAGAATGAATTGGATTTAACTTGCGGTCTTGATAGTTTAAAATTTAAAGAGAGCGCGTGCTTTAATACAATTTAAGAGATTGCTAATACATTTTTAAGGCTGCAAATAACTTGGCAGCTTCATGCGCATAAACAGCCAAGTGGAGAAGAAGGAAACGAGTATAAAGATGAAGCCCATGGAGGTGAGCAGCATGCGATTGAGATGCGTTTTGCCAGGCGAGTGTATGGTGTCCATTATGATGAATCCCAGTCCGCCCATGGTAAAGAGAAAGCTGCTGGCGAGCCCTTCGATGATATACTGCGCATTCACGCGATAAGGAAGAAACGCCACCGGCTTCGAATGACCATGCTCGTCCACTGTAGCGCCCACGCTAGGCGGCTCCACAATCACATCGTATATAATGCCTACAAATACAAATGTTATTGTTTACTCTGCTTTTGTTGCTTAATTTGCAATTGGCGACGCTTACCGCCTGTAACCAAAAAGTAAGAGAGCAGCACTACAGAGAAAACTGCCATAGCCGAGGGCAGCGGTATGCTGAAGCGACGCACTCTGATGTTCGGCGGCACCAGTATGTGAAACGGTAAATTATACAAAGTTTCTAACATTTTATTGCAAACTTTAGCTTATTTATGCAAAAAATAATACAGCCGGCGTAGGCGTTGTTGCACTCTTTTATTGTTGACGTTGTGCTAGAGATTGCATACTATCGATAGGCCATCGATTAGCAACTATCGGTATATGCGTTTTACATTTGGTCACATTGCAACACACAGCTGTTGAGGATACAAACAATAGCGTAATAATAATATTGTTTGATAAATTGTATAAATTATAACAGAAATGGCAGACGCCAATATATTAACAGGTAAGCATGCAGCTGACGTTTATTGCTTAGACTAATTAATTGTTATCAACTGTTATTTTCGAACAAAGTGCCGGCTGTTGAAAAACGCGTGAATAATATGGGCGATTTGGCTCAATGGCAACGATCTCGCGCTTACCACGATCTAATTGGCTATGTCAATGGCACTAGCTCAGCCGTACAGGGTATCAGGAGCACAGATGAAATGTACGAATCAGAAATGCTGCGTAAATTGTTGGAATTATTTACAGCGTTGGAACAGCTAATGGAGCGTTATCCACCGCTTGAGCAGCCGCAACGTTTTGGCAATAAATCGTATAGAGATTGGGCTGCTGCCATGCGTGAGGAAATGCCCAAAATGCTGACAGAGATATTGCCCATAACAAAGCATAAATATTTGAACGAACTGCTGCAATATTTAATGGAATCATTTGGCAATGCCACGCGCATTGATTACGGCACAGGACATGAGCTCTCCTTTATGTTCTTTCTGTGTGCACTATTCAAGGCGGAGATATTGCTGGAGCAGGATATTGTGAGCACAGCGCTGCGTGTGTTTAAATGTTATTTGGAGCTTGTGCGTCAGCTGCAGCGCACATATAACATGGAGCCGGCCGGTAGCCAAGGTGTCTGGGCGTTGGATGATTTTCAGTTTGTCCCCTTCATATGGGGCAGCGCACAGTTGGCGGGTAAGTGTGCCAAGCAACAATATAATTCCAAATTGTATACAGCTTTGTTCTATTCTAGTCAAAAGCCCCTTTGATCCTGCCAAGTTTGTGGATGAACAGGTCATTAATGACTTTAAGGAGCATTATATGTTCATTAGCTGCATTGATTACATCTGCAAGGTGAAGACGGGACACTTTGGCGAGCACTCCAATCAGCTGTGGAGCATTTCAGCTGTGCCCTCGTGGGTTAAAATCAATACGGGCCTGGTCAAGATGTATCAAAAAGAGGTATAACTATTGTGACCAGCAAACTACAATTGGTAACTTACATTCCAAGCAGATACTGGCCAAGTTTCCTGTCATTCAACACGTTTACTTTGGTGAGCTCATGTCCTTCGAACCAGTTGCGCCCGGCACAGCGTTAAGCAATGCACGGCTAGGAAACGTAGCACCGCCGCCTTCCAAACGAATCTGCATTGCGGCACCAGTGGTATTACCACCGCCAGCGGAGGCACTGCTAGCTGATGCCAGTGTCGGTGACTCGAGCAGTGAGAGCAGCGATAATAGCGTTGTCTTGCGTCCACGCACAGAATCTCCCGCTTCACTAGTGGGCATTGAGTGCTCCGGCTCCGGTGATAAGCCTACGAATCCACCGGAAGAACTTGTCAAGCCGCAGCCAACAGAGTAGAGAGACAGCTCATGAGCAAGCTATTCAAGAAATTTGCAGTAGTAATGTTGTATTTTGAATTCCATTGTATGCTAAATTATTAAATTTATCGTTAGTTGTGAAGTTTGTATTTAATTCTGTATTGCGACAGTTAGACATGCACTGTGCGCTGCGCAATAAGCTCAAGTTTGACAGCCATTGTCTGCGATCGATAGTTAAACAAAACTGTTGCGTACCAAGCAGTTTGAGATGAGCTGCTCACTGCTCAATTAAGCCGAAGTTTGACAGTCATCGTCAGTGTAGCTTGCGCGTCATTGTGCCGTGTGTGATTTTAAAGTGTTTTATTTATGATTATGTATGCATAAGCGAACCAATTTGCTGTCCATCATTATCCTGCGAGATTTAAGTGTTAATAGCAGCCAAAATCAATATGTTAAATGGAGCGGGTAAATATAACACAACTTTTTGCATTTTTTATTATTTCGCAGTTTTTTGTTTTTGCGCGCGAGAGAGTCAAAAGTATAAACATAAAACAAAAGCCGTAAGCTGGGCATAATCATTTATTTTCGACACATCATTTATCACGCTGGGCACAGCAGCAGTTGCCACGCCCACACAAACAACAGCATAGATCAAGCCAACGCGCGCAACCAACCCCGGACTCCCCTTGCCCACACTTTCGCAACGGCTGCATTAAAAGTTTGCCGACGCATTTTGATTGAAGACTTGCAAAAAAGAGAAAAAGAAAAGTGAAAAAATAAAAAAAGCAGCCGTGAGCTGAACTTTGCACAGCGCTGCGCTCTTAGCTTGACCGCTGGACTCTGTGCTGTGTGCAAATTGAATGATGTTTGCGGTCGCTAGGTGGCGTCCGTGTGCAAAAGAAAAAGAGTTGGGTGCAATATTTATGGAGGGGGGAAACGCATTAATCAGTACAAGGGCTCGAAAGCAATAAGTCACGGCAATGTTGCAGAGCAGGAAGCAGAAATGTGAGCAAATAATAGTCAATGCAAAGAATTTGGAGTCAAAGGAATTTTTCTCTTTCTTGAGAAAAGTTTAAGTGTGCGTAGTGGGAAGACTTGCGTTTCAGTTTTGATTATGGCTTAAAAAGGACTAGCTAGATTACTGTTTGGGACTGACAGCCCAGCTGCACACTAAGGACCCTAAGCAAGCATGTCCTGGCTGTTGTTCTTGGCAGGCATATGGGACCACAAATTGTTCTTGCTGCTGTTGCTGTTGCTGGTGTCCTGGGAACGGGAACGGGAGTGTGGCAGTTACAGGACTAAAAGGATTATCGTTTGGTTGGGCAACGTTTAACTCGTTCGTTAGCTTGCTTTTGGCATTCATTATTTGCTCTTGTATTTTTTGCTGCTCTTTTTTTTCGTTTTGTTTTTGCTTTTGGCCGTTACATCTCATTCTCACACCACGGCCACATGCCAGTTGCTGTGTCCTTGTCCGCGCGTCAGCTGCTGCAACATAATGGAGTCGACTCGGGCAAAAAGCCGACAAAACAACAACAGCAAACAGCCAAACGCATATTTCAGTTGGTGACTGTGTTGCCTGGAAAGTCAATTTAGTTGGCTAAAAGAGAGAGTGAGAGAGAGAGAGTGAGAGAGAGTTAAAACTATGAAGCTGAATCTATTCAATGTCACATTGTTGTGAAAAATTAACTTGCTATGCTCGAACTGAAGCAGAAAATAGTAGTTTTTTTAAAAAGCCAATTTACTCTTTATACCTTAACTCAACTTTGAGCGCAACTTGTGCATAAAGCACTTTAACTTTATCTATACTATTTAGAAGCCATTATTTTGCCAACGCATTTACCATTTTCCTCATAGACAATAACTAATTTTCAGCGTCGTAAATGCAAAAGTTTTGATGCCGTCAAAGTTTTGCCTCAACAGTTTGAGAATCACTGCACAAAATGGACGCATCTTCGATGGCAAATTACAAAGTTTTCAACAGCAGCAGCAGCCAGCGCAGTAAATTGGAGGTGCACCAGTAATTAGTTGAAGAGAGTTAGCAGTTGAAGCGTAAATTGAGCTGCGCTCGCAACTTAAGAGATAATTAAAGTTGCAACTGGGGATCAATAAGCACTTAAGCTAAGAGAGCGCTGAGCTGAACGCTAAACAAATAAGCATTGTTTACACAACATTGCGCAATTCAAATCAAGCGTTAACAACAAGTTTACAATGATTTAGAACAAAAGTGTGCAAAACCTTGAGGAAAAGGTTCAAGTCATCAAAGGCAGAGAAATCTCAGAGCTCTGGCAGCAGCAGCTGGCACGCTGGAAAATCTTATAATATTAGCCACGACGTAAACTTCGTCATGCAAACATGACTTGGCAGGCAAGAAGCACAGCGATGTTAACCTAAAAGGGCAGGGGGAGTGGCGCTTGTTGGACATGAAATGCGCGCAGCAAATTGCATTTGCTTCCTCTTGGCCTACACAGCAGCAGCAGCTTTTACTACTTCCAATTCATTTTGCGTGCTCTTCCTCTATCCCACTCACTCACTCACTTACGCTTTGTGCTGAAATGCTTACTTCCTGTTTTGGGAATACGTACGTTGCATTTGCTGCGAAGCTTGAGCTTGGATTACATGACCATCGATATGTGTCTTGGCTGCGGGCCAGAAACAAATTCGAAAATGTTGCATACTTTTTTGCGCGTTCTCCTGTGTTTGTTTTTAATAACTTGCAATATTTCTTTATGCGCTTTACGTGCCAAGCTCTCCCTTTTTTTTGGGTTTGGTCGCTCAGGTGTCGAGCTTAATAATTAGCAAAGCACACGTGCCAAAAACGTTAACAATACGTAAGTGTGTGTTGTGTGTGTGTGGCAATCATCTTACTAATCAATAAGAACTTTCTATCTTTACTTCATCAGCTTTTGTGCGCTCTCTCTTTGCTTCGCCCACGGCAAAGCAGACTGTACTTTAGTTAAAGTTTCTTTCAGCATGAAATGCACTTGAGTAAAAGAACTTTGAACCTTTGAAAAAAAAAGTCAATATAAGCAATTACAGTTTGTCTTAGTTAAGTTTGAGTAGATTTTTATATTAGCGTTGGCACTCAACTTTTAACAATTCTACAATTCACTGTTGCCAACTCGCTTATATTAATAATTTTATTCTGACTAACGTTGCCTTCAATAGTTGCTTTTGATATATAAACCACAATGCATTTCAAACTTTAAGCTGCTGCTTTGTGCAAACTTTGCTGGCATTTCAAATGTGCATATGCACATATGTGTGTGTGTGTGTGTGTGTGCACATTAAATATGCTGGTTAACTTTTGCGCTGACGTTGCACTTTTTTTTTATTATTTGGACGAGTTCGTCGGTCGGCTTTACGGTTACAACAGTGACTCCCCAAACGACATTCAAATGCACAATTGTTGTCACTGTGCAGCTCTGCTTGTTGTCGTTGTTGTTTTTGTTGTCTGTCTGTCTGCCTGTCTGTTAGCATGCTAAAACATCCGGCTCTGGCTGTTGTGCAGCAGCTTCGCTTTATGTCGCCCAACTTCCGCTCGAATAGAGTGAAAAATAGCATTTTAGTGGGAGCAGTGCTCTAGTTGTTGTTGTTGTACTCTTTACTTGTTTTCTATTTTCTCTTTTTTGGCAGATAACAGCAGATTGACAATACAAAGCGCAGTGGCTGCAAAACCGCTGCTGGCAATGTCAACTCCAACTTGATCGCTCTCTGTTGCGTTGCGTTGAGTTTTGGGTAAGCAACTCTTTAAGCGCGCTCTTGGGGTAATTAAAGTAAGCATGTTAAGTTTAAGCGCAGGGCGGCGCTGGCAATATCGACTCCATCTAGATCGCTCCCTGTGCTATAAGTTAGTAACTCTTTAGGCGCGCTCTTAGGGCGATTAAAGTACGCATGCTATGCTTAAGCTCAAGGTGGCGCTGCTGCAATGTCGACTGCAACTTGATCGCGCTCTTAGATTAATTTAAATACGCATGTTAAGCTTAAGCTTAAGGCGGCGCTCTTAAGCACAAGACGTTCATCGTATTTGTTTGCGTTAAGTTGCAGTTTTAACTTTTGGCCAATTGGCACATTATATTTGCACAAGCATTTGTAAGTTTTATAATTGCAAAAGTTGAGAGAGAGAGTAGAGAAAAAACCTCATTTACAACTCGACAAAGTTTCTGTTAATACAAACACACATAGAGAAAGAGAGCGCAAGTTAGTAACGAAAAGCAGAAAAGAAAAAATAAAACAAAACCAAGCGAGGAGCATACGAAATAACATTTGCATGCAAAGAAAGCGCTTAAAAGCGTAGAGCGCTGAGCTGAGCGTATGCGCTTTAGTTTGTTTGCTGTATTTCTACATATTCCACATTATTTTTTATGCGTTGACTAAGCAAAGAAAAGCAAAGCAGAAATTGCAAACGACTTCAAATAAGTAAACATTGCACACACACACAGTCACAGCCACACACTAATGCATATTAACTGCAGCATGCACACAGTCAGACAGACTGTTTATTTATGTGTGCGTGTGTGTGTGTGTGTAAGTATTTCTCACCAAAAGCTACTTAAATAAACTACATTTTACAAGTGCTGCTGCTATTTTAACAGCGCCCACACCCACGAAATACTGCGACTGCTGCTCCTTTTTTTTTGCTTTTATTACTGCTGTCTAAAAGTTTTAACAACATTTTTTTTATGTTTTCGGGGTGCGCATTTTGTGCCAGTTTTATGTGTTGCGCCTGCCAATTTGCGTAGTTTGTTATAGCAAGCCGGAAATTTGATTTACAACTACGGAAAATGCTCAAATTTGGGTGTACAAATAGCGCTTATTAGGCAATGGCATTCAAACTGTAGACTTGAAGCGGACTGCGCAGCCACTGAGCTGTGGCTGTAAAACTGCATAGTGCTTGATAAGCATTTTAAATTGATATCAATCATTGTTATTTTCTGTTTTTTCATGTGCACACATTTTGACAGTTGTTTTTGCACCAATGTGTGGTCAACATGTAATCACTCAAAGAGTGTTACAACGCAAACTTTACACAATTTCAATTAACAAAGCAAACACACACACACATATACAACTACAAATACTTTAGGTTTGCACAGTTGCAAGTTTTTTGCGTAACTTTTACGTATCAAACAACTGACTGGCAATGCCTTTCAGTCTTTTGCCTTTGACAGCAGCCTAAGCCAGCAAAACAATTTTCAATTCTCTCCCGCTCTCGCTCCCGCTCTCACTCTCACTCTCACCAAAATAGCTAACCTCTGAGAGCGTAAGCGACACTTGTGGGCGCACCATTAAGCACAACTGTAGTCGAGTGCAATACCAAAGCAAATGCTTAAGAGTGCAAAAGAAAGAGCGTGGAGCGGGAGCACAAGAGAGCGGGGAGAGGCAGTGCATTCGTTTAATTGGAATGCATTTCAAGTGCCGCAGCAAAGTTGAAACTGTTGGCAAATTTTAAGCGTATTTTTTTTATTTCACTTTTACTTTGCTGATACTCGGATACTGATTTTATTTCGCCTTTAGCCAATTACCACAAATGGCTGCCACCAGCCCCTCTCCTACTCCTTTTTTATAACTACAACTATCTGTAGCTGCATTTTATTATGCTTTTCAATCAACTTTTGTATTCGATTTGATTTCGTATTTATATTCAATTTCGATTTGCTTTTTGCTGTGTGCATGCGTTTGCTCTTCTTCTTCTACTATTGTGAGCTTGCATTGCAGAATTTTCTTAATTCTGTGGCATGCAGCAAAGCGACAATGCAGCATATTTTTGATAAATCTAAAAGCTGATTAAAGGCTTAGCAAGTCAAAGTAATAAAGTTCAAAATAATGGTCAATTAGTTATGAACAAATAGAAATATGGCTTTGTTTAAATCCTTACGCTTTGATGAATAAGCATAAAAATAATTACTATATATTAAAGTATATTTTTACATAAATAATTTGCTTTCATTTGCTGCTGCTCAGCCAAATCCCTTGCCTGAGCCTTTACTAATTTCAACAGCAACTTGCCGCACAGGACTTATCTATTTTTTCTTACATAATTTATGAGCCTGCTTAGCACTACACACACACACACACACACACACACAGAGAGAGTGCGACAGCTGCGCCTCCCCAAAAATAAAAGAATGCCGGCAATAAACATACCATACAAGTACTTACTGCTCTATATATAAACGGCTAAACAATGAGGCCTGCTGCTCCGCTTTGGCTGTAAGCCTTGACTGTGTGGCTGGCATTTTAAAAATCGTTTAGCGTTTTGGGCACAAATGAAACATCAAAGATTTACGAGCCATGATTAAGGCATTCGCTGGCGCGTTCACCAGCAGCAGCAGCAGCGGGAAAAACAAAAGGCTTGGTGCAAGTGAAAATTCTATTTATATAGTAAGCAGTTTGGCTTAAAATGCGCGCCGCCCAAGCTCTTCAATTCATATTAATGCTGATGCTACGAAATGCTTTGCTTGCGCTGCAAAGTATGCTACAATAAATTGCATAAACAAAGGTCTAACTAATTATGACAAACATTTTGCTAGTGTGTCGTTTGACAAGAAATTTCTAATTAAGCTTGTGCTTTGCGTTAATTTTTGCAACCGACTGTCATTTGTCATGCATGCCTGGGGGGTCTCGCTCTCACTTGAAGCATTTCATTGTGGCCCTGCACCAAAGCCTTTGGCTTGTTGTCATGTTTAATTATGCCCTGGCTCGCTGATTTGTTATTGTTGTTTACAGCTGCTGCCGCGCTCGAGACACTCACATGGCAACCCAATTAAGCACCACTTAGTGGCGCAACCCACAGCTGATATCAAGGCAAATGCTTCGCTCTTTATTTTATTTTTTCCAAAATTCGACTTTGCCAGGCAAAGCAAAAATGTATTTTCAATCCTTTGGGAAATGCGTAGTTAGCTTTATTAACATTATGCTAGCAATAGGGTATGCTGCACTGTTTATAATTTATAAATTATATATTAAATAATAATTATAAGCATTAAAAATTAGACGCTTGTTGTTTTAAAGTTGAAATAATGCTGAAATTACAATTATTTTAGCTTATGATCAATTATTTAATGTTAATAATTATTAGCAAATAATGAAAATTTTTAAAACATATTAAAAGTAAATATTTTACAACTATACTTTAATTGAATAATTTTCAATAATTTAAATACAGCAATAAAATCTAATCTTTAACTTAAATAATAGATTTTTATATATAATTTATTTCTATATAAATTCCAAGCGTATAAACGCGTCGAGTTTGCCACTTGCTCTTTATTTATTTCTTACATTTTTCTCTCATTGCTTTTTTGGCCGCCACCGACGTCAACATTTTTGGTTTATTTGCTGGCGAATCCTTTCGAGGCTTATAGTTTTGTAATTGTTTTGGGGCCATTGTTGTTTATTGTTGTTGTTGTTATTTTTAGCTTGCTCTGCTCTGCTCTCGGCGGAGCTGTCGCTTCGCTTTAAACTGCTTTATTTCGCTTCGCTTGACTGTGAACGCCATTTGCATTGTTGCCTCCCTTGTTGGGGGGGTTGGAATTTTGTGCTTGTCGCTTTTGGGGCGTGTGAATAATGTGTGAGCTTATGCCAGTTGGTCTCATCTCTTTCGGGTGCCGTTATAATGATTTGTAGGCAATGCCAATCTAATTAATGTTGTCGCGGAACAGTCCAAAGAATTTTCTACTTTTCTTTTTTTAGTAAATTTTTCATTTTCTGCTAATTGTAAGCTCAAGCGCGCATTACGCTTTGTGTCCAGCTGCTTTAAGCCATTAGCTGCAGTTGTGTAAGAACTTCGCAACACGTCGACATCATTGTCATTATGCTTTTATGGTTTTAGTTTTGCCGGTGCTGCAAACTAAACTTGCTACTGTTTTTTTTTTTTGCTGCTCTACGTAATATGCATAGCACTGGGGGACAGGCGAGTAGTGTAACCTGTTTTAACGAGCTGACAGACAGATAACAGCAAACTTTTATTAAGACTAAAATGTCTTGTTGATTGCAAATGCCACGACGCTACACTGAGCTGGGAAAGTTGCTTTAAAGTTTTGCTGCAAAGTAGGCAACACTTTTTTATTGTGCTGCAAATAAAAAAGAAAACTAAGCAATATTAATGCAATATAAATGCAAATTATATATTAAATTTATATGCTGTAACAGCTTAGGCAATATATCCATTATGCTTTTATTTATTTTTATGCGCAAATAAATCTTAGCATAAATTTATGTGCTCTCTACCTGGCTGCAAACAAAGTTGTTTTAATAGCCTCCAGGCAGGCAGGCCGTTAGTTGTCTAACTAATCCAAGTAGTTGGTTACCAAATCCCAGCACACACACCTAACATTGTGCATTTGGTCAAAATAGTTGCTTGTTTGTGTGTGGTAAACTTTTTAATTACGTTAAGTCACTGGAAAATGTTTATGACTGGGCAAACACTTTTGGGGGGCGTGAAAACTTTTAACAAAGTGCAAATGCAACTTTAACTGCAACATGTAGTCAAGGCTGTAAACATTTTGCCATTTCTTGTATTTATTTTTCATTTCCGAGCAAGCAAATAATATGGAATACGTATTTGTATTTAACTTGTGCTTATTGACTTGGGTTATACAATATGCTTTTGCCATGGAAATATGACAAGAATTTCGCCGCAAGCAGCACATGAAGCAAATACAATCACCTGTCTCGATTTTAAGTGCCCCTCGATGACAAAAAAGCGAAGAAAGTAGAACAAAGCAAGTAACAAATATAAGAAAAAGCGCCGTTAGCTAGGCAACTGTATCAAAGTTATGGCGACAAGCGTATTGAATTTTTAAAACTAGGGCAAGCTTTACAGAAATAAAAAAGGGCAAGCTTAAAATATGCGTAATGTCAAGTTCGAGCAAACTGCATAAATAATTGAAGCCGCTCAATCAAAAGTTCAATGGGTGCGCATAAAAATAAAATCAATGACACATAAGTGATAAATTATGTTGCATGATTTAATAATGCGATTGTAAATCATAATTGAGCATGATTTTTAATCACTTAATGACAAGCTGAGTGTGTGCGGAGCGAGAGCGAGTTGGATATGAATAAATATGAATATGGGCTGCAAATATAAATGCATTGGCAGCTATAGACGAATGCTCCTGACCGTACACATGTCAACATGTTGTAATTGCAGTTCAGCACACACACACCCACACCCACGCACACATGCACACATATGAACACGTTGCAAATGAGCTGATTGGCTTGTCCTGTTGTTGGCTTTTGTGGTCACGTTGCTCATTTTCGCACAATGTTTTATGCACAACTAAATTCAAATGCGCATTAATGTGCACACAGCTAACCAGTCATGCCGTTAATTTATTATGCAAAACAGGCTCTGCCCACGCACACAGGACATAAGACATAAGAACATTGAGCAAACTAATAATACGATATATTATGACTGCAATTGTGGGCAACTATTTACGCAAGTTTCTAGTAAACGAGTCTACGAACTGTTAATGTCATCAATATTTGTTTTAAAAGCCTTTGATAAATTATTCAAGTTGTAAGTAAATATTACGTATTTTAAATTTGAAAAGCTGAACTTTACTTACGCAGCTTGACCGAATGGCCGATGTTATGGCTTTATTATACAAGCTTCAGCTTATTTGTTATGGTTTACTTACAATTATTCGGGCAACAAACACAATCTGGCGACCACAGCAGCCACCTGTACGGCCAACGCGACGTATGCGCAATGCAAGCTACGGCATAACAACAACAGCATTGATTTTGTACATCTTAGCCTGGCTAATCCTTGGCCTGGCCCAATTTGTTGCTCTTTATATTGAAAGCAAGATATATGCCAGAATAACTAGCTTAGAAGTTGACTTAAAGCGCTTGCAGTTGCATATTAACAAAGCCAAGCGAATGCCAACTTATAGTATTTGATTGCTATAATGAGCAAATGAGTTTAAACAAGCGTTTAATTGTGCATTAAATAAAATTATTGTTGCGCCAAATTGTTGTTTAAATGCTTGTGAAAACGTCGCACTGTATATTACAGTTTTGCATGCACTTCACTTCACTTTACCACGCGCACTGACATGTCAAACGTTTGAACTGCTGATGGCAACTGATCTCAGCCAGAGCTGCAGTCACTTTATATACCTGTCGCTCTCTCTCTTTAAGCTGCGCGCGAAAAAGTTACGCGCTCCCAGCTAGGGGGCGCCCTTACAGCAAAGCGAAAAAATTCCGCTGTCCGAGCTGCGCGCGCTACTCACTCCAACGTACAATAGCAATGCTACCTAGGCAGGCTCTCTCAGCTTCGCGCGCTCCCACACTTAAATAGACGAAACGAAAAAGTTACGTTCTCGCAGCTAGGGGGCGCCCTCACAGCAAAGCCAAAAAATTCCACTGTCCAAGCTGCGCGCGCTCCCTCACTCTTACGTATGAGAGCATTGCTACCTAGACAGGCTCTCTCAGCTGCGCGCGCTTTCACACCAACGTACAAATGCTGGGTAGCTGGTAAGGCTGTCTAAGCAATGCGCGCTCCCGCTCTCCGCTGCAAAGCAAGCTACTTAGACTCTCTAAGCATCAGTTTTGTTTTGAAGCCTGGCACACAAACAACGCGTCGCGAGCTCAGTGAGAGTGAGAGCAGCGCTGCCTTGGCAAAATGAGAGTGAAGTGAAATGAAGGCAGCGTTGCTTATACAAATCGTATGACAAGTGAGCGCTGCTAGGACAGCCTAATAAAAATTCTGAGTGGCACTTCGCTTTGTAGAGTGTTGAATATTAGTTACAGATTTTTATGCACTTCACTTCACCCCGCGCACTGACATGTGAAACGTTTGAATTGTTGATAACGGCTGATCTGCAGCCAGTAGTGCTGTACTTTACATACATGTGGCTCTCCCCTTAAGCTGCGCGCGAAATGAAAAAGTCACGCTCTCTCTCAGCTAGCGGGCGCCATCACAGCAAAGTTCGGCTCTCTGAGCTACGCGCGCTCCCTCACTCCAACGTGCGATATGAAGGCTGTTTCAGCTGCGAGCGCTCCCACACTCGAATAGACGAAACGAAAAAGTTACGCTCTCTCAGCTAGGGGGCGCCTTTAAAGCACAAAGTTCAGCTCTCTGAGCTGCGCGCGCTCCCTCACTCCAACGTGGGAATGCAGCAACGTGCGTTAGGCTCTCTAAGCATCAGTTTTATTTTGAAGTCTGACATACAAATGACGCGTCGCGAGGTCAGTGAGAGTGAGAGCAGCGCTGCCTTGCCAAATTGAGAGTGAAGTGAAGTGCAGGCAGCGCTGCCTATATGACAAGTGAGTGCGCTTCGCAAATTCGCGGTGCTGGCCAAACAAATATTCAGTATGCGACTGCGCTCTGTAGAGTGTGCACAAGTCGGCGGCGCAAAATGGTTCATGTAAGTTTTTATTTTTGTTGCTTGTTGTGTGCATTTCAAATTTGTGTCATTTTGCATAGCTCGTTGCATGCAACATAAAATGCGCATGTGTGTGTGTGTGATACATATGGCATAGTATACTATATGGTATATATATAAGTTTTTGAGCTGTTGGCTGCTGCGTGTAAGCGCTGACTAAGCCAAGCGTATATGCATATAGAATGTCGTTGGATTTAGCTTGTTAGCCATGGGATGGGGGTGGGGTGGAGTGGAAGCAATTCGAATGCGTTGCATGCTAAATAAAATGAACTACTACAGACACACACACACACACATACAGTTACATCTATGCATGTAAAATGCTGTTTAAGTTAAACGGATTTGGCAAGTCTTTGGCAAAATACTTGTGCTCAGGCTAAAGATTACATGCATGAGAACTGTCACAGCTGCTAGAAAGTCAAAGAAAGTGGACGGACGACTGCAGAGCAATGTCATTAATTTGATAAATGAATGGAATACAAATAGAAATTGTTGCAGCTTTGAGCTAAAATCTGTTCATTGAATTGCTATTAATATTGCCGAACATTTAAATTATGTTAGTAACTGTATACCCAACTATGCAGACTAGTAACAGCTTTGAAGTAATTTCCAGCCAAGCAGCTTGCAACTTGTAAGGACACCTAGGCAACAAGTCAGTCAACTGACGTTGATGTAGATAAATCCTTTCAACTATTCAATGAAAGCCAAGTACTTTTATTTCTGCAAATTCTGGTAAACCCCCCGCAAGCGCCTCGCGTTCCCACTGTAATTGCGCGCACTTTATGGCTCATTATTTTGAATGGAAAAGCGTTTGCTATGGCTGCACATGGGTGGGGGAGTGCGGGAGCAGGGGCTGTGGCATGAGCTCATTTGCAACATGCGACTTTTCATTATGCTGGCAACATAAGAAGCCAAAGTGTGGCTACAATATTTAAAGTTGCGCATTATGCACATGGCTGATGCCATTACCACTAATGACGTCATGAAATTCAATGCACTATGCCACCGGAGATGGTGTCAAACCCCAACCCCCAACCACTCACGCAGTCCTTGCTGCATATGCTGCGCCCACGCTGGACTTCGCTCTCTCGTGTGCACTCATTGGGGCATTCACTGAATACTAAATGAGCGTTTTTCCTGATATTGGAAACTTTGCTTTTGCATTTGCGGCCAGACTTGCACGCATGATGACGTCTATAGCATTTTTAGGCAGCTATTTTTATAACAGTCTCGGGCTATAAATGTGTGTGGAAATTTGAAACTAGCCAACGCCTTTTGTTGCTCTGCGCTTGACTTGCAACTGAACTTTTGACAGCGCCAAACGCAGCATATGATTTTAATGATAGCCACAACTACTACCAAGGAACGAACTTTTTTGACAACAGCTGTTGGCCCAAAGAGTAAACTTCAAGCCAATTCGAGCTTATGCATAACAATAACAAAAGCAATTGCAAGAAACTGACATTTGGCATGGATTACTCTGCAGAGTGGAATCTCTTTATGTTCTCTCTCTTTATACATAGCTGTAAATCGTATGTGTGTATGTGTGAGAACAATGGCAACTAATTTGAAAAGCGCTCAAAGGGCTCTGCGCTTTACAATTGCTTAGAGCAACAAAGACAACAACAACAAGAATGAAAAAAAAAAAAACGCACAGCAGGCGGCGCTGCTTAATTGAATCAAAGCTAAAATTCTCAGCTGGCGACAGCAGCGGCAAAAACTTTTCAAAGAGGGCGCTTCGTTTTAAGAGTAAAATAATTGCAGAGCACAATACTTTGATTGCAGAGCAAGCGAGAAGGCATGAGCACCGAAATCTAATTGCTTTAAAGAACTTTAACACAATAGTGCGGAATGTAAAAATAATAATAATTAATAAGTTTCGATTGCGCGCAGTTAGATTTATAATTAATTTCAAATTACGCGCGTGTGTGAAAAGCAGAGCAAAAATAACTTTTAAAAAAAAGTTTATAGCTGAACATTTGTTTACGTCAAACTGTTTTAAAAGCTTTAATTGCTTATGCATTAGTTGCTCACACATGCTTGAAACACAAATCAATTGAGAATATTTAATATTCAGCTTGTCGTTTTATCTACTTTAAAACTTAAATTTCATCTTTTATGTTTATGTTGATAACTTCAATAAATCATTAATTAATCTGTCAGTTAAATTTTGCAATCAATTGCTCTAGCAAGAAATTTAATTTGCTGCCAAAATATTTATTTCAATTTGAAACATAATCTGCAGCTTCTGCATTGCATTTGTAGCTACGAAAATTCATTTAATAATTCTATGCGAACATATGCATGCCACAGTCATTAAATTATAAATGAAATGACTTTTAGCAGTTGCAATAAGAAGCTGCAAAATTATTAATAAGCAGCGAAAGGATGTATAAACTTTCAAAATGAAATGGCCAAAAACTTGCACATGGCAATAACAAAAACAATAACTTTGTTTCGTGTTTGCCAAGTCTTGGCTGCAATGAAACAATAACAACAACTGTAAACTACAACTGGCCACAAGGCACTGGCAGCAACTATTTTTCTTTTATTTTTAACTATTTACGCGCTGGCGGTAATTGCCGTTACCCGGTTGTCGAGTTGCGAGCAGCAGCAGCAGAGCAATGAGTAAAACTTGCAACTTGCAACATTGTGTGGCAGCAGCAAAGCGACTTGCTCAGCCAGCTTGACTTTGTTATAAACAAAAACAATGCGACAACAATTTAGGCAAACTAAAATTATACAAATATAATTAAATTGTTTTTATTAATTAATGTTTTAACATTTATTTGTAGCGTATGTCGAACTTCGACTCAACTTTAATTTTTTGTCTGTTGTGCATTTTGTATTTCAATTTGCAGCCGCTGCACAAATTAAATTGCGCTAGCGCTTTACGAGGTGTTGGCCATTGGCCGTTAAGCCAAATGCATTTAACACACACACACACACAGACAGACAGAGACAACTTTATCTGTGGCTGTGTGCGTATTTTTTGCAATATTTTTCATACATATTTTATGATATGCGAATGGCCGCTTGTGCATTTTTCATATTTTACTCGCTCGCGCGTTGACAAGCGGCGTGCAGATTCACCAAGCAGCCAAGGACCAAAAGCAAAAGGCCACATAAATTTTAAATTGAAATCAATAATGTATAGCGGGCGCTTCACAAAATAGGCTGCCAATCAGTCAAAGGGCTCGACTGCTTTCTTTATGTTGCTCTGTCGCTTGCTTTTGCTTTAGTGCTTGCTTAATTGAGTGTGGCGTGAGTGAGGCAATGATTGTTGTTATTAAGTGCATGTAAAATTATTTATTGGCATCCTGTTTGGCCATCAATTTGCATATATGCAAAATTGTATTGAAAATGCTGACTGCGCCTTGAGGTATGCAGCACATTTTTGTATATAAATGCAGGCATAAAAACAGCAGCAAAACTTGAATTTTTAGTTGGAAATAGAACGTTTTTTTAAGCGTTTAACCACAAATACTGCAGCTACATGGTAAGCAGCGCAAAAAGTGCAATATGGCTGCTGAAAAGCTGCAAAAGAAATAAAGCGCGCGGCCTCGAAATAACAACCACGCCCAGTTTGACGCAGTTCGTGTGTTTTTTTAATTAAACCAGCCGACAATTTGACATCAATATCGAAATTAAGATCTTGCAGTGCCAGCGGCACACACACAGACACACACACACAAACACACACACACACACACACACACACACACTTCACAGCAGGTGCTGAAGTTATAGTAACAGTTGAGTACCAACATCCGCAGTCAAAGCGGATATCCGTTGCGAAAAAAATGGGCATTGCTGTTGTCATTTGCTGTGCGTGTATGCGTGAGTATGTCGAGTGCGGATATTGATGTGTTATATGCAACAGAGAGACGACATGCAGCAATGTTGGCCCAATGGCTGCCTCGGCTGCAGATTCTTAAATTTTGTTGCCAACGCTTATATATATATATACAGTATATAACCAATGCGACAATCAGAACGTGCCACGTGCTGTGTGTGTGTGTGTGTGTGCCATTGTCAAGTAACGGCAAAATAATTGCGCATACGCCTAGTGACGCAAAAATGTGCCATAAAAATGCAAATGGACGCAAAAGTTATGAATAAAAAACCGCAGCGACGCTTGTCAATCAAATTTACACACGCTCAAGTGTTTTAAAATACAGTCACACACACACATGCATGGTGTGTAAAAAACTAGCGCAATAAAAAATGTACAACTGGCATTTTTATGCTTTTAAAAATGCATTTTCTATAAATGTTTATGGCTCTTAACTGGCAACAGCTTGGGTTGCAAATAAAATATTGTTGCTGTAGCTCAATTAAAAATATATAAAACATTTAAATTTGCCAAGTTTTTATTTATAAAGCGTTAGCCAACTAATGTGCTTAAGGCAAACTTTTAAATACCCAAAAAATTAGTAACTGTATAAAAAAGACCCACAAATAAACAAAGCGATTCATGTAAATATGTGCGCAGCTTAAGCTTAGTGCAAAGCGGTATTAACAACAAGCAAAAAAATAAATATAAGCAAGACAAACAAAAGATATAAAAAATGCTGGCAGCGAAGCGTGCAAAATGCGCAAATGAATAAAATGAAAATGAAATAAAGCCAAGCAGACGGGGCAGACAACTGATGAGCAACTGAATATCAAAGCGTGCGAGAGGCAATAAGGCAACACACATAAGCCACCGAAAAAAACGATAAGCAAAAAAGGCGACAATGAGTCCTGGGAGTGGGAGATAAAGCGTGAGGCTGAGCAGCGTAGAAAACATAGCAACATGCGTTGAAAGTTTTCAATTTTTACGACTTCATTAGAAGCGCATGATGAGCAATAATGATAGCCAAACAGTAAGCAAGAGCGTGCGAGAGAGAGAGAGAAACTAAAACCACACATAGACCAAGCAAAGGGCAAAACAAAAAAAGCAGCAGCAGCAAATTGTAGCCACAAACGCAAAAACTCAGCAGGCAGCAAGTACAGCAAGGCGCGTAGACAAAAGGACTCTCAAGCTGAAGAATTTTCAACAGCCAGACACACACACACACAGACGCAGAGCAAGTGAAGCAGCTGGAAAATTACTCCTTACACTTTATGAATGAGTGTGTCGTTTAAGTAGCCAAATGTATGTCTTCTTGTCTATGTGTGGCTAGAGGTCCTTAGACACACATGAGTGTGTGTGTGTGTGTGTGCTCAGTGCTGCCCTTTTAGCCCTTTTCCGCTTTGAGCTTTTCTTTTTTATACCAACTGTGCGTATCCTTATCCTTTTTTTATCTTATACATTATTAAGCAATTTCAACAAGTGACTTTTATATTGATATTAATAAGCATAATATAAAATCTGTTGGCTTATATTATATATATGCAACTGCTATAGCAGTAAAAGTCAGTTACTGACTAAGTTTTAAGCAATAAAACTAACTAGAATTGCTATAACAATTTACTTGTGTAGCTACATGCTTAAAAATTTATTTTATTTATTTATATAGTTTTATTTTAATTATAAAAAAATGTTTGCCTAATTTTTACTTCAAAAATTCAAATTTAACAAACACATATCCAAAGCAAAGCTATAACTAAAGTATATATATTTTATATATATTTTTTTTAAATATTTATAATATTATATATAAAAAAAAATTGGCCTCGCTCTTATACAGAAACTCAAAACTATTGCAAAGTCGGATAAATAATAAAGAAATTATTTATATTTAAAACTTTACAAAACTGTTAAAATTAAAATATTTATAATATTTATTTTTTTATTTATATAGATATATAGTTAATATAAAAATGTTTGCCTAATTTTTATTTCAGAAATTCAAAGACATAAATCCAAAGCAAAGCTAAAACTAAAGTAAGTCCAATTCATGTATTTATATTTAAATGTAGAAGTTCTTACAAAACTGTTAAAATTAAAATATTTATAGTACTTATTTTACTTATTTTTATATTTATATCGTATATTTATTTCAGAAATTCAAATTTAAATCTAAAGCAAAGCAAAAACTAAAGTAAGTCCAATTAATTTAGTTATATTTAAATGTAGCAGTTTTTACAAAGCTGTTATAATTATAATATTTATTTTATTTATTTATATATTTATATGTTGTAATATTTATCACTGTAAGAATTGTTAATTTTGATCTGAGAATTTTAGATTTTTATTAGTTAGAATTATTAATTTTTATGAGTTAGAATTGTAGAAATTTATCAGTCCCTTGTCTATCCTTTTTATGTTTCCTTGTGGCAACACTGCTGAGCTCGAGTGTAATGAAAGTTTAAATTGTTTTTTGTGTTAGGCAAATGTGTTGGAGATTGCTCGACGCATAAATTCATTTTTCATAGATTTTGTTATCAAGTTTACGACTTAGACATATGATATATTGAGCTAATATTATTTGTATAAAACGAAAACATGTTACAAGCTTTTTCAATTAAAATGCACATGTGGTCAAACTTGCTGCTAACAAAATATCAATAAAATTATATACCTACTATATATGCTGTCTAGCTAGACTTGCCTTAAGCGCTGCTGCCTGCTCCTTTGGGATATTATTTCTAAAATCATTTTATGAGGCATGCAATTACATTTATACTTGTATGAAATCAAAGGCAAACACAAAATTGAATTTTGGCAGCCAAAGCAATGCGATACAAACTGGAAAAAAGAGCAGCAAAAAATACAAAAAACTCGGCAGCAAGTCAATAAAAAAAAAACGAGCCAAGTTGTAAGCCAAGTTGCAAGTACTTGGCGTGTCCTTTTTTTTTGGTCCAGGCAGCTGCACTAATTTGATTTGCTAGCGACAGTCGGTTGGCAGTTCTTGGCTAAATTGTTAATTGATTTCATTAAGTCATTTAGAGCCAAATGGGCGTGGCGTAGTGCAAGAAAATATTACAAAAGACAAACGCTCGTAATCAAAAGTTCATTTAACATGCAGTCTGCATTGCTCTGCCTCGAAATCAGTTAAGACAATTTGTTCGACAAGTTTGGCATATGTTTAGAGGCGTCACTCTGTGGCCAACAAAAAAAGAGAGCAAAGGACACACACACACAGACAGACACAGAGACAACTTGGGTCAGCCAAAGGACGCAGCCACATTTTCGATTTGATTTTTTTTTTGCTCCGCATCTTCTTTGCTTGTTGGTAGTGCTTTTCTTTTTTTTTTCCTGCTCGACCCGCTTAGCAAGTTGCCAACTTATCAGTATGCGGCAAGCATGGCATATATACATATATAGTATATATATAAGTTACACCAATTTCCGTTTTACGCACACTTTACTTTGAGGCTGCGGCACTTCTTAAAGGTCTATGCGCATCAAATAAAAATAAATATGACAAGCTTAGTTTAAATTTAAATTTATTTAGTGTATAGAGTTTTATTTTATATTTAATTTTTCAGGCATCGAATAAGCAGCGTAGCTTAAATTTAATTTAAATATAAATATATAACTAAATGACAATTCGTAAAAAATATTCAAGTAATGTTAACAAACTGTTAGCTAATAATAAATTAACATTATAAATAAATATGATAAGCCTTAGCTTAAATTTAAATTAATTCTTCTATATTATTTTATAGCAGCAAGTTGTTTGATTTTATTTAATTTTTCGTGAATCAAATAAGCAGCGTAGCTTATCTGAAAGAGAATTTTTATGTTAACTAAATGGCAATTCGCTAATTTCTATGTTAACAGCAGAATTTTCTATTAAATTTATATTAAAAATATTCCAGCAATATAAATAAGCTGTTAAATAATAATAGTATAGAAATAAATATGAGAAGCTTTGGTTTAAATTAAAATATATTAAATAAATAAATAATATTTATTTATTTTTATTGTATAAAATTTTATAGCTGTTTAATATATTGCATTTAAATTTTCGGATATCGATATATAATTTAAATGTAAACTGAATGACAATTCGTTAATTTTTTATATTAACAGCAGAATTTTCTATTCAATTTATAACAAAAGTATTCAAGTAATGTTAACAAATTGTTAAATAATAAATAAACATTAGAAATAAATATGAGAAGCTTTAGTTTAAATTGAAATTTATGTTGTGTATATAATTTTAAAGCAGCACGTTGTTTATTATATTGCATTTAATATTTCAGAAAACAAATAAGCACCATAGATTATTAAATAGAATTTTAATTTAAACTAAATGACAAAACGTTCATTTCAATATTAAGAGCAGCATTTTCTATTTAATTTATATAAAAAAATATTTGAGTAATGTTAACCAACAGTTAAAGCAATGATAGCTAGAAATGTTAACCAGCTGTTAAAACAGCTACAACTGTTAACCAACTGTTAAAGCAATTTAGCTGCATGCCTAACTATCTATGACTTTAGCTATAACTTTTTGAAACTTTTACAGAAACTTTTTTAGAAATGTTAACAAACTTTTACACTTTTTGAATTGCAATATAATATAAACCAAAGTCTATTAAATAAATGTTAGCTTTATTTATAAATGCCAACAGCCTAAATGTTATAGAAATATTAACAAATTGTTACATTTAATGCGCTTTGTTAGCAACAGTTTTTATTTTTTATATATAAAATAAAATATTTATTTGCTCTATGCTGTTAGCAAGTTGATTGCAACTCGTAAGCGCATTCAACGTTCAACGTTTTTTCCAGGCGTTAGCAGCTTATGTGTCAGTGACATTGTTATCCTTTCGTTTGCTGGCTTATCCCTGTCGTCTGGCAAATGGCACATGCGTTCTTATTTTTCCACACGTAAACGCAAAAGAGTAAAAATCAAGAAAATTGTTTTTCATTTTTTATTTGCACTGTCTTTTGCTTTTCCATTCGTGGCGCTGTCATCATTTCCCCTCATCCTTTTGCCATATCCGCTGCAATTGCCATGCAAATGTTGCGAGCGTTCTTCATTTATCATTGCTGTTGACTCTTGACGCTGCTATAGACTTAAAGTTTCAAATGTCATCACTTGATGATGTTGCATACACAATTTCCCCCCCTGTGTGTGTGTGTGTGACTTCAATTAATTGCAGCTGTAATTGGCTGCAAGCGAGAATCTTCATTGTTATTTGCATATAATCAAAGCATTTGCAAATTGCTGGCGTCAGCTCTCATCAAGGCAAAGGGTTAAAGTGTTTGTGCTCACGAGTCAAGCAGCTAATTTGTTGTGCAAATAAATCCAATCGATTGGAATTGGCTACAAAATTCATAGAGGCAGCAAATTCCAAGAAAAATTCACCACAAAATTTATTGAACAAATATTAATAATTAAAATAAATTTTTAAATGTGCAAATTGTATAACATTTCATGTCAATTAATATTGCTAAATTGCTGCTTAATATAAAATACATTTTCACAGCTTCAATTTACCGACATCATTAACATTTTTGGTTAATGCCAAGAGTTCAATGCTCAAGTTACGTCATTACGCCAAAGCTTTTTGTTATTAATATTTGGCAATTGTTGGCGTCGCCAGGCATTTGATAAATATCGATTACAGGCAACTTGTTTGTTCGACTTGACACAGGCAGGCGCAAGTGTAAATTTAAGCTGATTTATGGGCTGTTTATATGCCGCGCGCTTGTTAAGCAACAAAGTCGACGTCAACATAATCCGCTTATGTGTAGCAATTTGTGTGAAAAATTGAATAATAACCTTGCAGGCGATGCCCAAATAGCTTAGCATTGTTGCAATTTACAAAATGAAATTTCAGATTAGCTCAAATGCTTATTGATTCCCCCAAAAAAATAAGAGAGCGCGCGCAAAAGTAGGCAACAGTTTTTTTTTTTTTTAGCGTGCATGACTTGAGCGCATTATTGTGTGTGTGCTTGTATCTGTGTTTGTTTGTGTGTGTGTGTGTGCTTGTTTAGCTGTCACAACAGACTAAACTTTGCGTCTGCACATGTTTTGACACTGAAGTCGCCGCCGTCGCTCGCATTGTTTAGGGCTTAGACAAACTTTGGCTTTTACCTCAGCGCCGCCGCCGCCGCATGTTTTGTTTTATCTCTCTTAGGCTTAATTGGAAAGCACACACACACACCCACACACACGTGTTGGCTTTAACACACACGCTCGTCTACAAAAACAATAACAACGCAAAAGGCGCTGCCAAAATGTTGCTGCCCAAACATTGAACAGCCAAAATGCTTATGCTCGTGTCCTTGCAGCATCTGTGGCACGTACATTGGCCAGCAACAACATCATCAGCGCAGTTTATGGCAACGCATCAGCGTAACCAACTATTTATAGCACCCATACTCACATAACTCTCATATTTATGAGCACTTATTTAGTTTTCTTTTGTTTCGCATTAACATAAGTGTGCCTGAGCCTGCAGCAAAGCAAAGCAAACACTTACATATCCTTTAGGCTTTAAATGACTAATGCCTGCCATTGAAATCAGTTCGAGCATAACAAATGTAACCTGCATTGTTTCTATGTCGTAATTGGCGTTTGCATTTAGTTGAGTTTTGTGTATGAAATTTCGAGTGCCAAGCCTTAAAATTTACCTTACGCTTATTGTTAAGACTAACTGCTATAGAACACGCACAAACTGCTGCAACAAGTGAATTCATTGTCTTTTGTTTTAATTGCCTGCGCGCTTAGCTAAAGTTAATTAACGCAGCTAGAGTGAGAGTTAAGCTGCTACAGTTATAGCTATAAGTATAAGACGCTAAGCGAAGTTCCTTTGACTTCGTCAGAGTGAGTCTCTGCTCTATTCATTGTATAAGAATTGTTTAAATAATTATAATAGCATTGGTTGCATGCTTTGCATTAAAATAATAAACTTTATGTAGTGTTTTTACTGAAAGGATAATAATTGATGCATTAGCTATGCATATTAAATATTAATAATAATAATTTTTTAAGTTTGCTTACTTTAAAGAAATAATTTTGCTTTGTTGAGTTTTATTTAAACCAAAATAAAAATAATAGAGATTTAGTGGATTATATACTTCAATTCTGATATACTTATAAATTATTTCTTGGCTTTTATTCTGTATTTGATGATTAAGCTAAAAAGCTACAAGTATAAGACGCTAAGCGAAATTCCTTGAACTTCGAACAGGACTCACTCTGCTCTATTCATTGTATAAGAATTGTTTAAATAATTATAACTAGCATTGGTTGCATGCTTTGCATTAAAAGCAAAAATTGCATGCAGTGTTTTTACTTAAAGCATAATAATTGATGGATACGCATATTAACACACAGATAAAAAATTCAAAATAAATATTACTTCAATTTTATTATTTTAAAGAAAAAATTCTTTCTTCTTCAGAGTTTTAATATTTGAAAGATATAATTTTGCTTTGTTGAGTGTCATTTAAATTAATAAAAAATTAAAAGAGATTTATTACATTATATGCTTCAATTCTGCTATAGTTAGAATTTATTTCTTGGTTTTTTTGTGCATTAAAAAGTATGAGATGATTAAGCTAAAAAGCTAGCACAACAATTTATAAATTTATAAATAATTTTACTGAAAGGATAATAATTGATTACTTACAAATATTAACAATCAAGAATTATTTCTTAAGATGTGTTATTTTAAATTAATAATTTTGCTTTGATGAGTTATAATAAATAATAGAAATTTATTGGATATATATATACTTTAATTCTGAAATATTTTTTGGGCTTGCTGAGTTGTTTACTGATTAAGCTAAAAAGCTTATACTAGCACAACAATTTATAAAAGTGCATCAAATGGTTTTTTACATGTTTAAAATTATTTATTAATTTATTTGCAAGATTAATTATTATACAAATTAATATAATAATTAAAAGTGATGAGTGCTAGCTAAATTCTTAAAGTTTACTAGGCTTAATACATTACTTAATGTGTCTTTTAATATAACTGCTGCTTACATAAATTTTAAATATGTTAACAAGCTGTCAATGTTCAGGTTTTTCAAGTCACATTCAATTTAAAACTTCAAGCTGCTCCCACACTCTCAATGCTGCTCTCATTGATAATTTGGCAGGCAATTTCTCAAGTTTAATAGGTGCATATTTTGCTGCTCGCACCTGTGTGTGTGTGTGTGTGTGTGTGTGTGTGTCAATTTATGCTTGGTCAACTCAAGCGTCTAACGTGTTTTTAATTATGTTTCAACGACAGGCTCATTACGTTAAAGAGCGAGGCAAAGCTCATGATTAATGTATGGAGCATATGACACGAGAGAAGAAAGAAAAATGAGCAGCAAGGCGGGAGGCTTTACCTATCTGGCTGATAATAACTACAAACTGAGCGACAGGGCGACAATCGGTATACAAAAATGCCAAGCAGACACGCACACTCAGCTGCGTGTGTGTGTCTGTGTGTGTGTGTGTGAGTGTTGGTTATTAACATGCCATGTGGCGTGGCAATGAGGCAAAGGCGGCGCACAGGTAGCTTAAGTGATGGTCCATGATAAAATTGCGGAAGCGCCAAAAAAAAAAAAAAAAGCAGCAGCAAAAAAATGCCAATGGCAACACGAAATAAGAAAATGTTGAGCATGTGTGTGATGAGAGTTTTGTTGTTGTTGTTGTTGTTACTTTTTATATGCACGGCATAGGCAGCAGGTATTAAATAAGGAAAAACGGTTACGCTCTCGCCAACTGTCTAACAACAAATACGACGGTCACAAGCACTTGAAGCAAAGCGATTCAAGCACAGTTGGCTGCCTAACCTCATTTCGTGACTGCTCCCCCTAACATACCCACATCCCACATCCGTTTGGGGGCCTGCGCACGGAAATCAGTTTGTCTTACGCTTGCCTGCATTTGCGGCTTGCCTAAAATATTGTTGCACCTCGTATATGTTTTTTAGCTTCTAAGGCAGCAGCTGAAAGCAGCAGTCAGCAGCAGCATTAAAGGCTAAGCTGACTTTGTTTAAATTTAAGCAGCACAGCTTAATATAATATGTGAAACGAGTAACTAAATTTAATCAAATCAAATTGAATAAAATTCGTTGCATCTAGAAAAGAAATACAAATCGATTTGCACTTCCATTTTCAACATTTGTTTGCCTATGAGTTTCAATAAAAATAATCTATGCTATTGCTAGTTGCTAATAATTTTTAAAATATCTTTTAATTCAAAGCTCAAACTAACCAAAGTTAAAGTTTAATTAAGCAAAAGTCTAAATACCAGCAAATTTAGCTATGCTAGCTCTAAGCTCTTACTCTATAACTCTCTTTACTCTATATTTATCTTTACTAAATATCTATATATCTTATATATATAATGTATATGTTTTAACTTCTAAGGCAGCAGCTGAAAGCAGCAGACAGCATCAATATTAAATGCTAAGCTAGCTTGCTTAAATTTAAGCGCAATAGCTTAATGCAAAATATGAAATGAATAACTAAATTTAATCAAATCAACACAAATAAAATTCGTTGCATCTAATTTTATTTATTTATTTAAGTTCAGTTATTAAAATATTTATCAAAATTTTACTGCCTTAAATTTAAGCACAACAACTTAATATAAAATATGCAATGAATAACTAAATTTAATCAAGCTAAAATAAATAAAGTGCGTTGCATTTAGAAAAGAAATGCAAATCGATTTGTAAATTATAAATTATATTATTAAATTATTATATTAAATTATCAAAATATTTATAGTAAATGTCAAAATTTGTTAAATAATCTGTTAAATATCAACAAAAATAATCCTATTTATATATAAATAATATACTATTGCTAGTAGCTAAAAATCTTTTAACCCTTTAGTTTTGGATCAGTGTTGCCAACTTAGCTATTTTGGCGTCAAATTTGGCTATTTTTCATAGTCGAAAACTGGAAACAACCCAATTTGGCAGGAGCCTGTTATTGACTATTTCGAAAAATTAATTTGCTATTTTTTAGCTATTTTTTAAGTCGATAATTACAAAATGTTTAAGAAACTTGAGCCTCTACAACTTTTCGTAAAAATTCTGGCAATTTTGAAAATGAAAGCAGCTATTTTTCAAAAAAAAAAGCCAGCAGCACTGCTTTGGACTAGATTGGAACTAAATATATAACAAAAGTTTAGCCTTAACTAAGCAAAAGTCTAAATACCAGCAAAGTAGCTCTAAGTTCTTACTATATAACTCTCTTTACTTTTACTTACACTATATCTTCTATATATAATTGTAGCCTTTGCTTATTATTGATAACATCAACGTTTGTTTAGCTCTAACTGCGCTTGTGTACTAAGCGCTTAGCCTTAGCCCCAAATGTAGCCTGTGCCTTGAAGTCTCTCTCTGACCTGCTTTTGCGCTTGTCGCACTGACTGTGGCACGATTTGAAGCCGCAAACCTTTTGTGGCACATGCTGCATAACACTTTGTTTATCGCAACAAAAAAGTATAAAGCACGACACTTTATTTTATGTTTATGCTTTTATGCTGCGCGCATGTTTGTCTGTTTGCCCAACTCTCGAGTGAGGCTCGCCTGACAACAATTTATAATTTTCAACTGCCTTGGAGCGCGCCTTGTTGCTTGGCCTGCTTTTATTTCGAGTTTATGATGTCTTACTTACGCTTTAAAACGACGAAAATTAGCGCAGTGCGTTTAGCCTTTGCACTCGCTTCACGCGTCGTATGCGTTATATCGCTACATATTAAGTATGCGCCGCGTCGCCAAAAGAAAGTTGTTTGTGTATCATATTTGTTTGTTTTTATTAGACATAAACTAAAGTATACACATAAACAATTTATTTTATTTATATTTTGGTTTATTTGTTTATTTTTTTTCATATATGCGCATATATTTTGTATATAAAACTAGCATAAAAATTTACATAAAACAAAAGCATGTCAACAACAATAATTGAAACAAAAAAAAAACTACAATTTGTTGCTGGAATGTTTATAAAGAAAGCTTAAAAATTATATATTAAATTGAAAATTGAAACAATATTTACTTTCTATTATGCAGTTGACTCGCGCTTTTGGCTTTTCAATAAAAAATAATACGCTGCTAGTTTTTAATGTAATGTAATGTATTATATACAATTAAATTTTGTTTCCATAGATTTTATACATAGATGATGGATTCTCTTAAAGTTTACATAACTAAAACTAATGATAACATTTTCATTCATTTGCGAAATCGAAGACGCTGAGCTTAAGTAAATTGTGTGTGTGTGTGTGTGTGATATTTATTGTTAATGCTGGGCTATCTAGTTATAGTTTAAGCTTAATTGACTTAACGAATGCGTTGGCTGAGTTCGAAGTTATGCAAATTAAGCTTTGAGTGTTTTTGTTTCTTGTAAGCAGCTGCCAAAAGTTATGCATATATAAATATGTTTGGAATTTCTTTTGTGTTTCATTTATATTTATATATTTTTTAGTATATTTTTTAAATATGCTTTTACATATACAAAAAATTAATCAGTCTAAGTACGTGTTCTTGCTTTCTCCTCCACTTTTGGAAATTAAGTTAATTATGCCCATACTCGTGTAAATTTCATTTGTTAATAACAATTTTGCTAGCGATAGACAAAACTGAAACTCAAAATATTGGTAACTTATTGTTTTTTCGCTATATATATGCATGTGTGTGTGTGTTTGCATAATTTATATAGCCATGCACAAATATCACGTTCCGTTTTTCATTTTCCATTTTCCTTCGCTTACATTTGCTCTGGCGTCTCTCACGCGTATTTGGTAAACGCCCAACGCTGCGAGGCCAGCGCCGAGTTGCAACGCTGCGCACTTATGCCCTGCTCATTGTGATCCCGCGTGTCCAGGCAAACGTTGATCTTATGGTGACGCACCATGCCGCCCTCCCGCATCAGCCAGCGCTGATTCTCCGTATCGTCGCAGGCCTTGAGCACCACCTGGGAGCCGCGTGCGAACTGCACGAGCGTGAGGCAGAGATCGTCGTGCTTGATTTCGCCGCGCTTCGAGTACGCCCACTCCTGATTGCCGCCAGTGTTGTGACAGGGGAAGAGACCTTTAGATAAAGGAGCAAGCAAAACGCAGAGAAAACAAAAGTTACAATTTTGATAATTAAAAGCAATCAAATTGATATTGCTACAGATAAAAAATGAAGGCAAATGATGTTTGAAAACTGCAAAAATAATTTATAACCATTTTTAAAATCAAATCAGATGCTCTTAATGTAAATTATTTTTCTATACATCAAAGAAAAAGCAAAAGTAGCTACTTGAATATTTTTCACAGCAAGCAAAATATTTAAAAAATTTTAATTCTTAAATTTAAATCATATTTTCACAGACAACATTCCTTTAGATTTATCTATAGAGAAGTATAAATCTTAAATATTCTTTTTACACAGATCAATATTTTTAGAATACAATAATAGTTCATTAAATATTTCTTGGACAACAAGTTTAAAGTTTAAATCAGCTACTATTATTGTAATTTATATCTCTATGGATAAAATAAAAGCAAAGTAAATCTTTTAATTTAAGTAAAGTTGCTCCATAAATTTCCAAAAAAATTCTATTGCATATTTTCAAGAGCAAACCCCACAAATATAAGATCCAAAACGCATTTTTTCATGTTAATTAATATTCCCATTGCTCTATAAATTTCCAAAAAATTCTTTTCCATATTTAAAAGAGCAAAAACTACAAATATAAAATTTAAATCGCATTTTTTTCATGCTAATAAATTTTCCCATTGATAATAAAAGTAGAGCAAATATTTTTAAAATTTTTTAACGCTGCTCAATATGCTAAAAATACAAAAATAATTCATAAAATAATTTTTAGACAACAATTTCAGAATATTAATTCAATTTTCTTGCTCTACTATTGCCCACTGTACTTGGCATTTGCTTTAAATTTATTAACATACGTTTTTGTTTGTTTGTTTTCTCACTCACCCACTGTGCCGTCAATTAAATGTCCCATTGTGTCCAAGCATTCGGTAGCGTCCTGTCTGAATTGGCCCACTTCCTGGGGCACGGGGGCCTGCAGGTCGGGGTAGACATTCTCCAAATACCATTTGAATGGCTTGCAGTGCAGTTTCTCCTTCAGCGCCAGGCGGTCGTCGATGCTGCGCACAAGGACAAAGACAAAGACAAAGACAAACCAAATGAAAATAAATATAAATGGGAGTTCGCGCCGCACTCACTTGCCGAATGGAATGTTCTTGGCCAGCGGCACGGCGTTGTAGTAATGCTGCTTGTAGTCGTCCATCCAGACTTCGGCGGCGCGGCGCGTGTTGCGCGCGAACACGTTGCCACTGCCGCCGGGGAAGGTGTAGGGATGGCGCTTGCGGAACACGTGGCCCACACGGCTGCAGGGAATGATTTCGAGGCTGCCGCCGCACTGCCAGACGCGGAATGAGATTTCCAAATTCTCGCCGCCCCACACGTCCATTTTCATGTCGTACTTGCCCAGTTTGTTGAAATACGCCTTGTCGATGACGAACAGCCCGCCGGCAATCATGGGCGTGCGTATGGCGGTGGTGGGATCGTTGTGGCGTGCCGCACGCTCCGTCGGACTCAAATACTCCCACTTGAATATCAAATTCCAATCGAAGCCGCCACGCAAATCCGCCGATGCGCCAATGTACTGAAAGTTATCCATGCTAATCACATCGATGACGGGGCACACAACGCGCGTGGGATCCTCGCGCACTCGCTCCAGCAGCGGCTCCAGCCACTGCTCATTGCACTCCACATGGCTGTCCAGAAAGGTGAGCACGCTGCTCACGGCGGCATCGGCGCCGCGCACGCGAGAGCGCACCAAACCCTCGCGCCGATCGTTGCGTATCACGCGCACTTTGTCAATCTTCGCCAGCTCCAGACCATCCTCAGCTAGGGCGATAGAGAATTTGTCATAAATCGAGTTAGAAAATTTACTTCTAAGCTATTGGTATTCAAAATTTGTTGAGTTGAGTTTACTAGCGAAAATTAATATGCTTAGATTTTATAGAAAAAATAAAACGATATTAAATTTGCTAAGCTAATAGCATAGACTTTTAAATAAATATATAAGAAATTTTATATAACTTCTATAATTGTTAATCATAAGCTTAAGTTTCGTATACATAGTTAGTAGTTTGTTTTTATTTTAGGCAAACAATCAAAAATTATTTCAAACACCAGCAATTGCTTTATCAATTGATAATTGATAATAATTCTAAGCAAAGAAAAATATTTACAATAATCTGACTACTTAAAATTATTTTTTTTGATTCATTTCAATTCATTTGAACACTTAAATAATGCTGATTAATCTTAGAACTTTGCATAATCTTAATCAAATACGAAATATGCGAATACTTTATAGATTAAATGAATATATTATATTATATTATTATATTGTATGAATTTACTTCATAGATTATATGAATATTAATTACTTTTATTTTTTGTAAATAATTTATTTCATTTATATGCGTTAACCCAATTGAATTGCTAAGCAGCGAAGACAATTTTAGGTTGCAGTTTTTTGAGGCCTCACTTATTTACTTTTTTAAAAGCTTTTTGTATACAAAGAAATAAACATTTGAAAGCTATAAATTATTTAGCAAATATCTAAGCTGTCTTTTAATTAACGCCAGACTATAACTATATGTTTAATTGATATATATTGCTTTGAATACTTACGATGATCACTGAAATCATCCACGAGCACAATTTCGCGTATTAAATGCTCTGGACTGCGATTGAGCACGCTAACAATAGTTCTGAGCAGCGTTGATCTTGCCTCATTGTGGAAAGTAATGATGACGCTTGTCTCGGCCAAATCCTCGCGATACTTTTTGGTGCGACACCTGCCAAATGAAAAGTTAATGGAACTGCAAGTGCAGCCAAAGTGAGGGCAACTTACATGGGATTTCTGGTGTCGGGTATGTCGCGATTGCTGGGCAGCGCATCGCTCGCCTCCTGATTAAAGCGATTGCGTATGTAAGGATCTTCACCTGTGCGCAGCGCGCCGCCGCGTATGTAACCCGCTTCATCGAAATATTCCACCTCGCCACGTGCACTGCCGCCGGACATGGGCAGACGCGCCACATTGCCAGCGTTGGCAACGTTGCTGTTGCTGCTGCTGCCCAGCGCGGTGTCCTCCAAGGCGACAATGCCATTCAACTTGAGGCCATGCACGGCATTGCGCTCAAAGTCCTTAACACTGCCAATGAGTATGACATTGCCGCCGGGATCATCGGCCGCGTTGCCGCCAGCAGCAACTCGCAGCCCTGAGTTGGCAGCTGGTGCCCATTGGCGCGCTGTGGATGCGCCCGATGAGACATCGTCCTGGTATTGCTGCATAGCTGTGGCCACCTCACGTAGACGCAGCGCACGATTTTCCACCTAAGAGCACACAGAACAGACACAAACAAAGGTATAAATATATTTATATATAGCAACATATATGTGCAGCGCTTTTAATTTATTTCTTTAATCTGCGCCCAGCGTGGCCATAACTCAACTGAACTGTAAAAAAGGAGGAGAAGAGATAGAAACAACAACAAAATGCATAAAACAAAAGCGCAAAAGTTGCTGCTGCTGCTTGCCTTTTGGCTCATAGATATGGCGGCTATAGCTTATAAGTTAGTTGCAAGGTTTTGTTGCAAGCTTAATAATCTATAAATGCAGCTTGACCTAGTTAAGTTTAAAAATAAGCGTCTAAATTGAAATTTATTGTAAATTAAGCACAATATAATTTAATTGCTCAATGGTGTGTGCTAATAAAATATTTTAGACTAACAGGTGTGGCTAGTCAACTGCAAAACATAAACATAATAATAGTAAAATTAATATATGCATAACAGTTTATAAACATTTTATTTATTTGACAGCTATAAATTAAGTTAAATTCTAGCGCATAAAACAATTTAGTGGTAAATTATGTAAGCGGCTGAAATTGAAATTTAAACTTTAAAAATTTGGCAAATAATTTTGGCAGCTAAAAGTAAACGCGTTAAAAGGGCAACAGCTGCTTGGGGCCATATTTGCGCTTTAAGTTTCGTTTGGCTGCTCTCACAAATGATTCATTGCTTTGCTTTACTTTCTGTTTGGGTCATTTGGTCAGCGGCCCCCATGACTTGATTATTAATTGTCTTGCATTTACATGTATTTGTCATGGGTTTGAATTGAAACGAGTGAAATGTTTAGCCCAGTCATTTGTTATACGTTGCGTATGCGTGTTTTTTTTTTGCGCTTAGTTGAAATTCAAGTGTCGTTTTTGGTTTTGATTTACATAAGACGTGCAAAAGTTTGGGTGGGCGGCGCTATTCTTAACGCATTTTTATGCTCCACCAGAGATTTCTCTGCATTGTTAAAATATTTAAGCGCTCTCAGGCATTGGAATTGTAAAAGAAATAACAGTCGATGTTGACCTTTGCTACGCTTTTGTGGCATTGAAAGTCGCTTAGCAATTGAATTTCAAAGGCGGCGCAACATTTTTATTGAATTTCCGTTTAAGTAGAAAAGCAGCAGCAAATACAAAATACAATAAATATATAAAGCGCTAAATTTAATACAAAAGCAGCGGCTTGCTCCTTATCAATTTAAATTGCATTGCGTATACGCAATGTGTGCAATTGCCATAGGGTTCAAGCATTGCATATTGCTGCAGGCTGTGTTCTCTCACTCTCTCTCTCTCTCTTTCTCTCTCTCTCTCTCTTGCTTTGCATATTTAGCAAACTGTTTTCAATTTCGCAGCTCGTTTTGTTGCTTTTGGGGGCTAATTAGTTTCATTGTTTGCATGAAATGTAGCAGCAACATGAGCCTGGGATTTATGGTCAATGATTGGTTTAGGTTTTGCTCTGTTGATATATGCACAAGTGTGTGTGTGTGCGTGTATGTGTGTGTGCAAACTAAACACAAACATGTGGAGAGTGCAACTTGAAGCTCTAAGCGGCTTATTTGCAGATCATTTATGCGCACTTTGCTGCCAGTTTGCTGAATTGACAGCTTGCGGTCGAACTAAGCGCCAAAATTTTACTATTAACTTGGCGTTAATTAACCATAAATCTTTTGAAGGGTGTAGCTCATACTTTTCATTATTAGCAACAAGTTGCTTTTGACTATTTTCGCAGCAAAGTTCAATGTTTTCAGTTCAATGACTTCAACTATCAACTTGACCAAGTTAAGCTAAAATATTTGGAGCATGCCATATGCTGAGCAACAACATTGAGCAACAAATCTAAATTTATGTGCGTTTAACAAAATTGGCAGCATGTGTGTTGCGTTCTAAACAAATAAATGAAACTAAAGCAACAGCAATGTGGAGCAGAAGCAGCAGCTCAATTAAAATTAAAGCTAAATTGAAAAAAATGTTAATGTTGTAAATGTTGCAGCACAATTTATAGCTTTGACATTAAAATTGTTATCTGCTATGCATAAATGAAACATTGCAACATATTTTGAATTGTTTACAACACATTTCAGCTGCTGATAAGCAACTTCAAATGCTTCTAACAAATTTAAATTGCAAGTTGAGCTTTTGGGTTTGCGTTCAATCTCTTGGGCTGCTTTTTATTGCTTTGCCAGAAACGATTAAAACTCTTTGGGGAGCAATTGCATAAAAGTTCTGTTTGTGTGTGTGTTTGTTTGCTTGTGTGTGTGTGTTGAACTATTTAAAGCAGGCACAGTGCAAAATGCTAAATCTGTGCCCATGTCAGGTTTCGTTTTCAATTTTCTCTCAGCGCCTGGGCTGTCTTTTGTTGATATGTGCGCAGCATTGATGCAGCCCTGCAGTACAGCCCAGCCCAGCCCTATAGCACATTGATGAAAATTATATAAGCTCAGTTTTGTTGCTTAACTAAAAGTTAGTTAGCAATTCGTATTCCTAAATTTAAGTTACAACAATAAAAAGCAAAGACTTAAACCAACAGTTTCAACAACGCTGCGTACTGCAGGGCTGCGAATGGTTGCACACTTTGCTTATTTTTGGTATCAATAATTTTAGGGCGTGCATTGATTGAATTGTGTTGTACTTTTGTGTATTCTTTTTATTTATGCTTAGGCAGTGAGCGTTGCTCGTTGCTCTAGTGACGCATAAATGAAACACACACGTGTGTTGAATACTTGGCTTAGTCTCACTCTAGTTCAAGCTATTAACATATGCAGGCATTTGCTGGTTACGTTCCAATTAGCAAATTATGCAGTTTACAGCCTTTGCACGCATTGAGCTGGAAGACTGCACAGCCAACCAAAAAAATAAGTTGAAAGCGGCGGCTGCGGCTTAAACAAACCGAAACGAGCCGCTTTAAGCCTCAATGATTTAAGTTGCTTGGCTGTAACAACAAAGACATGAAAAGAAATTGGCCAGCGAAAATGTTTACTAATTAAACAAAGAAAAAAACGCAGCAAAAAAAGAGAAAAGCTAAAGCAATTAGCATTAGAAAAAAGTTTGAGCTGCCGCCCAATTAACAACGCCAAAATCTAGAAAGTTGCAATACTCTCTTTATATATAGCACAACTGCATAGCTATATAGACTAGTTAGTTAGTTGCTCCACCTTCTCCTCAGTCTTGCTTAGATCGGTGAGCAGCGCTTGAGTGTCGCTCGCCCATGTGAGCAGCGTTTCGATATTAACCTCCAAGCATTTGATGCGCTTTGACTGCAGCTCAATCACCTGATTCAGGCGCTCGACTTCCTGATCACGCTGCGCCAGCTGCCGACGCCAGTGCGGCGCGCTGTGACGCGCTTGCAACTGCTGCAGCTGCATGATCATGTAAGCCAAAGTGCGCAGTGAGAGGCGCGTGTGTGTCTTGGACTTGAGCGTTATGCTCGACGCGGTTTTGTTCCCCACACTGCTAATCACATCGATATTCTCTATAAGTTCGTCTATAGTGCGCACTATGTTGAACTCAATGGGCTCGCCAGCGGCTTCATCTGTTTGCTTAACACTCGCCATAAATTTGGCATCTTTGGCAACAGTCAGGGCTCTGGGCTGCTCTCCCGGACAGTCCAGCATGTTGCATATGATTTCGCTGGACTTTATCTCTGTGATTATCAGTCCACTCTCAAATTCATTATTATCCATTATTGGTTAGTTGTATTTAAATATAAAATTTTGTGCTTTTTGTTTAGCCTGGTTTGAGTGCGTTTCGTTAAAAATATATATCAATTAAGTTGGGTAGCTTAAGCTAAGCAAAGTTTTATTTAAAGCAAAGGCTACTCAGCTGTTGATTAGGGCAACAAAGCACAGTTGATAGTAAATTCAAGGCTCGAGCTGCAGTCAGAGATGCTAATAGATTTAGTAAATGACTTAAGACAAGCGAGAACTTTATATTGAAAATATATCAAGAGTTGTATAAATTTAAATCACAAATTTAGTTGATAAAGAAAGAAATAAAATTGTAATAAATTATTTTAAACATTTCTTATAAAAAAAGCTGCCAGTCTTATACTTATACTTCTACTTATACTAACTCATCTCATGGATTAATAAAATTGTAATAAATTATTTTAAGTACTTCTTTTAAAGAAAGCTGCAAGTCTTATACTTCTACTTATACTAGCTCATCTCATGTATAAATTATTTTAAGTATTTCTCATAAAGAAAGCTACAAGTCTTATACTTATACTTCTACTTATACTGTCTCATCTCTTGTTTTAATAAAGTTGCAAGTCTTATACTTATACTTCTACTTATACTAGCTCATCTCATGTATTAATAAAATTGTAATCAATTATTTTCAACATTTCTTATAAAGAAAGTCTTATACTTCTACTTCTACTTATACTAGCTCATCTCGTGTATCTTCATAATCTTTGCTTTTATTTCCTGCGCTTGTGCTCATTTAATTTTTATGCCACATTAACGATATGACAACAACTTGGTTACGTCTAATTTCCTAGACATAAAACAAAGATTTAATGAGCTGAGCAACTGTAATCAGTGCTTTCTCAGTTAATGTGCTGAGCATTAAAAACTAGTAACTTTTAAGTTTTAGTAGCAGCATTATAAAGTTCACATAGCGCACACATACATGTGCACATGTGTGTGTTATTGTTAGCATATTTGTTTTGTTTAAATTGCAGCTACTTATCTGATTGGCACATCAATCATTTGGCTGGGCCTTTGTTAGCTGCAACGACAATTGGCAATTGTCAATTGTTAGCAACAAATTGCTGTTGGCCAAAACAATAAAATTCTGTGCAGTTTACAATGCGTAACATTTTGCATAAAATTCAAATAAATAAAACCAAATAAATAAATTTTATAAGCCAACTACTGCAAGCGCTTTCAGTTGTTAATTGAACTGCAGGTTAATTGAAAAACTCTCTTTCTCGCTCTCTCTCTCTCTATATCTCTCCGTCTCTCTTTGCATATTGCTTTACTAAGCTGCAGCTGTCAGGCAGTTGGATGTGGCTTGCAGCTTGTGGCAATCTGTGCAGGTTGCGCAACTTGAAATTCATTTGCCGCTTCAATGTTGAAGATGTTGCTGCTGCTGCTGCTGGTTGCTGTTGCCAAACAAAATTGCGACCACAACACAATTGCAAATTGTTGGGTAGCAAAAAAATACAATTTTTCTTTTTCTTCTTCATGTGGCATCTTCAACGCAGCGCTGTGGAGCAATCGCTTGGAGCTTCCTCATGGCTAAGTAGCTGCTGCCGCTGCAGCTGTCAGTCTGTCTTTTGGCTTAAAGTTCAGCCAGCCAGCCTTCGTTTTCGTTTTCATTTTGCAGCTTAATTTAAGCAAACAAGTTTCCGTTGACTTTTACATTTACATTTGTGTTTGTTTTTGTGCTTAATTAAATCAACAGCAACTGTTAACTTGGGCAAGAGCAGCGTGGCTAGTATCATTTTCAATGTAGCACATCTAACATTAAACAATGCAAAATGTTCAAATGTGACAAATCATTTTTATGCTGGGAAAATAGCGCGAGTTTTGAATTTGTATAAATTTTGAAATATATTTTGTAGCTACGCAGAATATTCATTCAATTAAGAGCGGCTTCGATAAAGAAGATGTTGCTAGATTTAAAAAAGACTTAAATGTATCGAATATATTTAAATATTTCAAACTTGTATCTCATTTTGGAATTCTAGCTTTAACAAAAAATCATTAAAAAAATGTTAATGTAATATTCAGACTTATTAAGGTTAAGGTTAACTTTTTAAAGTTTGCTTAAGTCTAAATAACATTTTTAAATAATTTATCAATCATTGCCAGCAGACCTACAATCACTTTTCAAACTTAAGCACTAAATCTTTGACTTTTGCATGTTGCTGAGCTCAAATTGCAGCTGCTTTTGTGTGCAGGCTCAACACTTTCAATTCTCTATGTGTGTGTGTGTGTGTGTGTGTGTGCGCTCTATTAAGTTTAATGCCTGCTTAGTGGCCAAAGTTCAGCAGTTCACACACAAATGTTATAGCAATAGGCGTTGGCTGTTGTAGCTGCAGCTGCTGCTGTTGCAGTTGCAGTTGCTGCTGGGTGGCAATTTGAAGTAACTGCCACAGCAACGGCAATAAATTGCATGTTGCATAAACAACAGCAGCTGTTGCATGTATGTGTGTGTGTCCAAATTGCTACTATGACTATCACTCGCTCTCTCTCTGGCGCGCTCTCTCTATATTTATCAGACTCTAAATCCGCTGCGTCGTCGTCTGTTTAAGTGCCACATGTCGCCGTCGCCGTTGCCGTTGCCGTCGCTGTCTGCCACAAACAAAACGCAGAATGCTGACGCTGCTTGTGAATGTTGCGACGCTTGTAACTGTGGCTGCTGCTGCTGCAACTGGAGATCTTCATAAAATATATTAAAAGTGCTTTGCATAAATTTTTGGACGCAGACACAGACGCCTTTGGGTTTGGCCTTTGGGGTTGAGAGCATAACAATTAAGGCCAGCTGCTGATGCTGATGCTGCTGATGATGCTGCCGCATTAGAAATTAACACTCTAAGCAACTTTTGCCACTCAGCGTTGTGCCCCAGAGTGCTGGCGTTCTCGTATATAGATCATGATTCATGCGCATTCAATAGAAATTAAAGCGTTGCGAGCTTCATGTAGCACATTGTATTGAATTGGGCGCAACGCAAACGCCGCTGAGCTCATCAGCAACAGCAACAACAAAGCAATTTTGATAGATAATTGTCAAATAGCAGCAATTCGCAGTTGTTTGCGTTCAGTGTCAACAGCATCGCTATATTAAGTATACGCGCCATGTGGTCACTGCTGATTTTGTGTGTTTGCAATTAGCCTAATAATTCGATTTATTTTGCGGCTAATGCGGCGCAAATTTTTGGTAACCACACTGAATTGCATTAACATTTACCAATTATTATGAACGCGTTGCATCGTCCATTGTTTTTGCATTTTATTTAAATATTTTATGTGAAATGCTTTGCAGTCAATGATTTCGGTTTGGCATTAGCGATTTGACAGCGACTTGTGCATATTTGAATTTTAAATATATTTATGCTATTGTCTTAAATAAATTGCTGTGGCGTATATTTGCATAAAGCTTTAAGTTTTAAACATCAATTAATTTGACAAAATAAAAGCAATAGCAATTATAAAATTAAATGAACTCTGTTTAATGCTAAATATTTAATTTAATTTAATTAAAAAGCAGCGCTGTGTGTTTAATAAAATATGAACAAATTGTTAACAGCAATTTAGTTTATTAAAAACATATATATTGCTTATAAGCTATAAAATTTATTAGACAATTGTTGGCTTAACCTAACTAAATAAAATATAAAGCAAGCCAATGGCTTTATTTATTTAAATTAATTATAAAGCGGCGCTGTGTGCTTAATAAAATATAAAATAAATTGTAAACAGCTTTGAAAAATAAATTAAAGCGATTATTAATTTTGGTAATGCAGTTTTCTCATAAACTATAAAATCTATTAGAGAATTGTTGACTTAACTTAACTAAATAAAATGCATAGCAAGCGAATGGCTTTATTTAATTAAATTTAGTATTTATTAATTTGCATATTAACAATTAATTCTTCTGCTATCTTTTTATGCTCTCGCTCTCTCTCTCTCTCTATCTCTATCTCTATCTCTATCTCTATCTCTATCTCTATCTCTATCTCTATCTCTATCTCTATCTCTATCTCTATCTCTATCTATCTCTATCCATCTATCTTTTTCTCTATCTCTATTTATCTCTCTCTCTCTCTCTACTTCTCTCTCTCTCTACTTCTCTCTCTCTCTACTTCTCTCTCTCTCTACTTCTCTCTCTCTCTACTTCTCTCTCTCTCTCTACTTCTCTCTCTCTACTTCTCTCTCTCTACTTCTCTCTCTCTACTTCTCTCTCTACTTCTCTCTCTACTTCTCTCTCTCTACTCCTCTATCTCTACTTCTCTCTACTCTACTCTCTCTCCCTCTCTCTCTCTCTCTCTCTCTCTCTCTCTACTTCTCTCTCTCTCCCTCTCTCTTACTTTGTTTTACGCGCTGCTATTAAATCTTTTTGTTCTAGCACTAGCGCTTAACTATTGCTGCTGCTGCTTTATGTAGCGCACTTTAGTGTTGGCAGCCGAGTGGAGGAGCAGAGTGCTCTTGTGAGTGCTGAGATCAGAGTATATATAAACACCGTTTAATGCGGATATGACCCATATAACAACAGCTGCTTCACTCGTCGACTCGACTCGACTCGCCAACTTGCAACTCATTGTCGATGGCCTTACAAAAGTCATTCGCTACACAACATAAACCAAAGTACAAGACAAGCCGCTCCCGCCCCCTCCCGCCTCACTGACACTCACTTAACGTGTTTTGCGTCATAAAGTTCAAGTTCATTATGCCAGCAAACAAAAACAGTTAACTGCACGCCCCTGGCGCCCACAGAAATTGTTAAGTGCCACTTGCAACGATTACACAAAAAATAACAACAAGAGTGGCAAGAAAAAAAAAAGTGAAACCCGCACAGACAATAAAAACAAAAGCTGCTGACCAAGCAGCAACAGCAACAACAACAACAGCAAACGCATATTAGATAATTATTTTATGACAGTCAACTAAACTTGTATTAGCCAAGTCAGGCCTGGCCCTGCGCAAAAATTCGCATGCTGCTTGTCAAGCAACTTTTTTGCTTTTGGCCAAGTTGACATTTTGTTCGGCTGCAGTCAATGCTCATTTAAAGCCATTTAAATGTCAGCTAAAGATTATCATTTAAATGCAGGCAACCGAAATTAGCCAAATAAGTGAAAGTACAACAATCGAACAATTTCGAGAAAGTCACAAGACACAAGCAAAATGCAAATACAAAGATTTTGGTAAGCGAAGCGCTTAGGCCAGCGTGCGCAATTTCAATTACATGTAATTCCATTTACCCAAAAAGCTACCGCGATAGCAAATTTGCAAATCGTTAAGTTGTGGCAACAACTTAAACTTAAGCTTAAGCTCAAGGGTATATTAGTTAGCTTAGAGCGTTTGGCAACAACTCGAAGTGTGCAGACAACTTTTACTTTTGCAGCTTTGTTGAGATCATTTCTAATGCAATTTTAAAACAAGTTAGCAATTTGTTATAATTAGTGATGAATACTTTTAATCAATTTGTATTGAAATTAATATTAAGCTGCTGTTTAGCTTAAAAGAAAATATTTTATTGCATTTATTGCATGATGACATGACATTAAATTAATGCATAACTGAATAATTGCTATTGTTAACTTTTAACTAACAATTAATTCTAGCGAGCGGGCAATCGGCATTATCGAAAGTATCGAAACGCTAAGCAATTTATATTGGGAATTATTAAATGCTTGGGCTATAGATCTTGGCAGAGCTTATCAAATTTCGTTATATATATGAATAAAATTTATTGCAGCAGAAATATGTTAAACGTAGGGCATTTCTATTCGAACTATATTCATTGGCATCTTTTCTAAAATAGTTATACATTAAATTAAAACAATTATTTCATTTAAATTAAGCAGGCAAAACAAACTCATAACTATTTTAAATCATAGATGTAATATGCCTAAGTGGCAGCAATCATTTATATTATAAAAAAGTTATATTAAGTTATAAGTTATATTATATATATATTAAAGTTATATTATAAAAAGTTTAAAACATTTTAAATCTATTCTTCATAAAATATGTAAAAGTTTAGTTAACCCAAAGAAATTGATGACCCGATTGTCGAAACAATATTTCAAGTTGTGTTAGCATCTATTTTTATTTATATTTTATTAAAAATAAAAATTTTACAAATTAAATATTTGCTGTGCTATTTAAATTTCTACAGCTGTTCGTTCGATCTGCTAAAAAATTTAAAATTTATTGTACTAAAATATATTTTTTTGAATTAAATTTTAATGTTAGAACTTAGTCAATCTTACTTAAGCTAAGTGTATACAATATTTAGTCTCTGCCATAGCCTAACTTAAGCCTTTTTTTCTTTTGATATTTTAGTGAGCTTAACTAGCGCTGGCATTCACCTTGTAGCCCCCCAATTTTTTGCTTTTTCTGCAACTTTAGCAGCTGCGCATTGTAGTTTTTTTTTTATTAGTTGCTGCCGTGCCTCAGCTGTTCGCTTTTGTTGTTGTTTGTTGCTTGTTGTGTGGGTTTGTGTGTGCTGATAACTTCAAGTGTCTTACACTTTGATTGGCAGCCCAATGCTGAGGCGAAACTTAAACTCATCATTGATACTTGCTACACTGAAAACAAATTCAACGAATCATGTCTCAATGTCGTAACAGGTGTTGATTGTTCAACACGCTTCATTCACAATCAAAAAAATAAAAAGTAAAGCGCTGCATCATCGCAGTTCGCATTACAATTCGTTAATTAGTAAGAAAAGTTTCGACACAACTTCAATTAAAATTGTATATATAGTAAGCTATATAGATAATGCCGCTGCAGACTGAGCGACAACAGCAGCTTGTTTGGCATTAAATTTCAGCACGTTATATTGTCGTTTGAGCAGCAATCAGAGCGGAACTGCACGCCAGGCAAAGCAAAAGCTTCAGCCCTCTATGCAACTCGCTGTGTGCATAAAAATTGACGCTGTGATGCGTAAACTCATTGAGTTTGAACTTGAAATTCAGTGCGTTGCGTTTGCTATTTTCAGTTGAATCAAACTTCAGGCAGCGCAAATTGAAATTCTTCAGAATTCAAGAGTTAAGCGACTGCCAATTGTCGCTCGCATTGCTAATTTGCCAGTTAGGTAATTAGCACAGTGCCATAGCTAATCAACTCATCACATAATTAATAATCGCCGCACTGTTCCGCAATTATGTTGTGCAGTGTTGCTTAGATTATCTCAATGTGTGTGCGCATGAATAACTTTCGCTTTAGCTGTGATTAGTTTTGCTTAAAATGTTTAATTCAGCGTCTTGTGAGCAATAAATTGAGGTAAGGCTGTGACTAATTTTAGTTTTATTGCTTTATCAATATTAGAATAGCTTAATGGCATTCAAAAATCTAATTTAATTTTGAGGCACTCAAAAGCTTAAAATATAAATATAAATAAATTATTATTAAATACAAATATTAATGCCATTTAATTTTCAAGTAATTAAAAGCTTTAAATATAAATCTAAATAATTATTAAATATAAAAATTAATGCCATTAATTCCATTTAATTTTCAGGCACTAAAAAGCTTAAAATATAAATATAAATAAATATTATAAAATTTAAATATTTATGCCATTTGCATTTCATTTTGTTGTGACTATTTAATATTCAAATAAATACATTTATCTCTTTTAGCTTTTAGCAGCATAAATTCCATTTTGATTTATTTTTTTCCGCTTTTAAACTGCACTCTGATTTTCAAAGTCAAGTCATGTGCGTGTTCTTGACCCACGCCACTACCAAAATAAAATACATAACTGAATTTTAATGAGATAGGCCAGTTTGACTAAAACTGGAACTCAAAACGGGTCGTGCTGGGCAAACCTGTTTTCGATTTATCGGTCAGTCCAAAAAAAAATAAAAATAAAAAAGCAACAAATGTTAATGCACAAAAATTCGTGTGTTCTTTGCTTACACAAACTAATTAACATATTTATCAAAACTTTGAATAGAGCAGACAATTTGACATTTACTTTGAGGCTTTGATTTGCCAAGTTGAAAATTAAAAGATGCCTATCGGGGTAAACAGACAGACAGGCGTAGCTATTAAGCCTTAAGGCGCAAGAAGAGATTCTGGCCTAAACCGGCTTTAAGTGCAACTGCCTGTTAACTTCATTGCGCAATGTAAGCCAAGCTGCAGTCAAGGTCGTTTGCTCGCCACACTTAATCATCTCTTTTTTTTTTTTATTATAACGCGCAATGTTGAAACTGAAATATTATTGTGCGTATCGCTGTTGAGGCTTGAACACTTTCAATTTCATTGCTTGTGTGTGTGTGTGTCTTGATTGTATAAAATTACAAATAGTTTATTGATGGCAGGAAATCATTTTTTAACTGCTTTACAAAAGTGTGCTGCGAACTTTTATTCAACCAGAGCAAGCAAAACATTGCACAACAACAATTCAAACTACATATTTCTATTATCAAAATATAATGGTGCGTCCTACTACAGATCATATATATCATTGCGCGCGCTGCTGCGCGGAGCTGAGCGATGCGGGTGAAGTCGTCAGCAGCAGCAACAAATGTATATTTGTTAACAATACACGCAATATGCAATTTAGTGACACTTTATATTGCAGCAGCAATTATGTCATACGACCAGCCAAATGTGGTTGCTGTCATTATCTTGTTGGATATCGCGTTGAGCAGCATGCGCTGAGCCCAGCGTTTCAGCATAAGATAGCGCTGAACAAGAATCGAGCAGTTACCATAACCGATGGCAAAATATTCAAACCGCTGAATATTGTGAAATGGAATACGCAGTTGTCAATCTAAATGCAAATATAACAAGGATTTGGCAGTAAACAATTTGTGCAGCTGAAATTCAAGCAATTGTCTTACACTTGAGCTCGAGTTGTACTTCCAACGAAATGTTTTAGTCTGCTGAATTTCTTGTTAAGTCTGCAGCAGCAACAAACAATCAATTTGTAATTTGTTTGCTTAAATATAGAAATTGTATCTACGCTGGCTACAATTTATTTTTTAAATTCAATATGCAATTTAATATTCAATGCTTTCTATTTATATATAAACTGCTACTATTTTTAGTACATTAAATTCTTACGCTTTTATTAGCATTTAATTTACATATTGATCAGCTCTAGTTGCAATCAAATGTTCAGTTTGCTCATTGAGCTTCTGCTGCTTATAACAAATGCTAGTTGGAAATTTCAGCAACACTTGAAATGCAATTTTCGACAAATTAACTAACTGTACATTTTTTGCTTGCAACTTTTGCTTAAATGAAAACATCAAACTGTTAATTACAGCAGCGTATAAAAAAGCAATAAACGAGTCTCGACAGCAAATTTAAAATAAATACAGTGAACGACGCCATTTTGTTGATTCAATGCGCCCACACACACACACACATACACCACACACACACATACACTGACAATAATACGTCTGTTAATTACACTTTTGATCTTTGCAATGATTTTTAAATATAATTAACGCCAAAGTGTGAGCGAGAGCGCGCGATTGCGTAAAGTGCATAAATACAGGCGATTATATGCAGATTTAAGCCTATTTACTTAAGCATACAGACGTGTGCATTAAGTGTAAGCTATATAGCCAGCAGCTTGTGGCGAATGCAGAAAATTTCATTTATTTTCAATTTAAATTGTTCAAAATGAGCTGCAGCTTAATTAAAAGACAAAGCTATAACTTTAGCAGCTTTTATTTAAATATTTATATCTAAAGTAAACATTTTATTTGGCTGACATATTTAGCTATAGCATTGATATAGCAGCTACTTATAGCATGCAATGATAACTAAATCGTTCGATTAGCTTGTTTGCCTCGAAATTTGCCAACTTAACTTTTAGTTAAAGATAAGCCACAAAATGAATGTGCAGCTGTCAAAAAGCAAACACGTGTGTGCGCTAGATAAACAAAACTGACTGATGACACACATAAAATATTTAAATTACGCATACGCCGCATAACACAACTAAAAAACTAAAAGTAAAAAGCAAACTGATAATTTTTATATCAAAACGAAGCGGCCAAAGAGTTTCTGAGGCGTGCACCTGCCTGGCCAAGTACGTGAGGTTAATTATGTGCACACCCAAAGAGATGGGAGTGCGATAGAGAGAGAGGGGCGTACACAGTAGCCAACAAATAATTGCTATGCATGGCGTATACGCAACATGCCAATGCGGCTGATGATCTATGGCCTGTTGAGCGGAAGACAACAACCAAAAACAACAAAAAGAAAAATGCACAAGTGTTGGACAGTTAGACGGACAAGCTGTAAACTTGAAGGTGGCAATTTAACAGTTGTGAAAAATAGTTGAGCTTGAATTTCTTTGCTTACCTTTTCCGTGCTGGTTTGAAAGTAATAAACCATGACGAACATCCAAATGATGCTAACGAAGACGATTAATTTGATGTTGCGTCGCATGTTGTGATTTCAATTTGTCTGGACGTTTCCTTGTTGCAAGTTGCTGTTGCTTTGGCTTTACTTAAAACACTAAAAAACACAAAGTGCATTTATTTTGTTATTAATTGAACACTGCACATAGCTTAATTAAGCAAGCTGTTTATATTTAATTCCGCCATGCATTTAATTAATTAAGTTGTTAGTGTAGCTTTAAATTTATTTTAAATTGTACACTGCTACAAATATTTGCGCATTTATCTGTTGCTTGCTTATCGTATTTTAGTTATTAAAAGCTACACAAGTTTTTAATCAACTTGTTGGCGCTTTTATCTTAAAAAATGATAAGCTGAGCTAGCAAGACAATTTGCTTAACAATTGTCAAATATTTATGCGAACTGCTTTTGATTGCTTAACAATTGTGAAAGTTACTTTGATTATTATTATTATAAAACAGCGCACGTTTCAATTAACACTGCGTTAAGCATACGACGCGTAGTTTTGATAAGATAAACAAACAGTTATGTATTATAAAAAAACACTGCACATTTTATAATAATTTGTAATACCGTTTAATGGAGTTCAACTTGCCGCGCAAAGACCGAAACGTTGCACGTTGCACGCTGCCGCTTTTTACGAGTACAACTTGGCTTAGTAACGCTTGACTGAGTCACGCTGATAACGTTAACGTTAACGTCACAACGTTAGCGGGTCAGCGTCGCACACACAAATGGCCAAGCAAGCAAAGCAACGCGTATATTTTATGTTGTTGAGCTGCTATCAAAAGTATAAGAGTATCGAGTTCGAAGCGAACATGTTGCAAGCGAACTTGTGCGCAGTGCGTAGGCAGCCAACTGTAGCTGTGTGTGTGTGAGTTGATTGCCAGCTTGTTTATCTTGCAACGACTTGTGGCAGCAATTTATGTGCTACAATTGCTTGTGCTACATATGCTGCGTGTCCTAAGTGACGTATGCGTAATATTCTTATATCAGCTGTACTTTTGTTTTGGCCACTTAATTTGCAATTTGTGCGCTGCTATTCAATTAAAACAAAATTCATATGCATGAATTTTTAGCACAAACTTCAATTATGCAGATTTTAGCTAAAAAAAGCACAACTGAAATAAAATGAAAGTTGCGCTGGTCAATTGGCATGCAGTCCGAGCTAAATGTGTGCATTATTTATAAACTGACTCTGTGTGTGTGTGTGTGTGTTTAGTTAACAAAAGCCATAACTTTTTAAGGGCCAAGTGTGCTGTGTGCTGTGCGCTGGGCAACAAAAGAAACTTAACAAATGTGCGCAGAGTAAACTAAAGTAAGACACACAACAATGCGCTGCACAGTTTACACTACAGAACAAATTTATGAGTTTCTGTCTCTTGACATTTTGATAGTTACATTTTTAAATTTAAGCTTTTGGCATATTAGTGCAATTTAAAGCAACGCTGTTAACCCCAAGCTTAACCCACTGTTGCCCACTTCACTTATTTAAATTGGCTTAAAAACTCAACGAACAACAACAACAAAGTCATGAATATGCACACAGACAAAAAACCGAACGAGAGCTATACAATTATACAAATACAAGCACCCACACACACACACACGCACATACACATAAGTGTGCGTGTGTGTTGTAGTCTTGGCGTTGTATGAGTGGCATTTCCATTAGGCGTAATTAGAGCATTTAGCAGAGAGAAAAAGTTAAAAAAAGCCAACGGCACACACATAGACACACACACACAGTTACAACTTCAACTGGCTGTAAGTTTGCTTGGCTTGTGTTGAAAACAATTTAGCTGCTGCTGCTGCTGCTGGAAAAAGTCTCGACAGCAGCCTGTGCTGCTCAAGAGTCTGTCTCGAAGTGCAGACTTTGCTCAAGTATGATAATTAAAAGTTGGTTAAATGTTGCATGAGTTGCATGCAGCATCCCAGACACACCACACTGCACACACACATTCGCTTGCAACCGCAAGCAGCACATTTGGCAGCCGCTGCTCTCTATCATGCCACAACGTCAACGTCATTACTTAGCGCAGCCAACTCACTGCAGCGTCTCTGACTCTTTCGCTCCTTGCCGCCGCCGGAAATCAAAGTGCAAACTACATTTTGTCAAATGCTTGCAGGTTGAAAAATATTTCAAGTACGTTTCAAATTAACGCATAATTGCATTAGCAATCGCCGCCATTTTCCCCCCAATTTTTGTTGCAATTTATGGCCCAAAGTGCTGCTGCGCACTCATTGCTGCCACCAGCTGCAGCAGGCCAAAGTTATGTGGTTAGCAGCACAGTCTGTGAACGTTCAGCTAATGTCTTGCTGACAAGCGACGGTTAGCGCCTGATAAGTGGCATTAAGTGTTATAGCCCTTTGGCGGGCGGCTCAGTGCCTGCCAAAAGGTGTGACAACTTTGAAGCGCGCTCACAATTTATGAGAGAATTTTGGCAAAGCGAGTGCTGCAATTCATTTGGCATAATTTTAGTTAAAACTAATTGTTGCAATTATAGATTGTCTTCAATTGTTTGCTTCTAAAAAAAAACTTACAAATTTATAGAATCACTTTGTATTTTGTTATCTAACTTGTAAATTGTTTATATTTAGACTTTAGAGATATAAACAATTTGCAGGTTAGATAAGAAAATTAGAGATTGTCAAATTATTACATTAACAAAGAGAATAATTGTTATATTTTCTTATCTATTTAACTTGTATATTGTTTTTATTTAAACTTAATATGCGCAATTATAGATTGTCAAATGTAATTGATTTGAGTTGTTGTAAGCCTTGGAACGATTACAATATTGAACACATTTTGTTATTATATAAAATGTTAGAAGTAATATCTGAATGCAAATATCTGGTTATCTAAATTGTTGAATAGCATTTGAATTAATTAAACATACAAAGTTAGAAATGTGATTTATTATAGTTGAAGTCATAATAAATTAACAACTGCTTACATATCGTCCCAAACACTTTCAGAATTTACTTTTATGCCTTAGCAGTTATATTTAATTTATTAAATTTATAAAATATTTTTACATGATTTTTAACCACTTTTTAAAATTTTGAGTGCATTAATTCTACAAACTAAAATGCAAAAGTTCTACAAACATTTTAGCTGTTAAATGCAGCTTATTAAATATATTTTTAAATGTGCTCGCACATTAAACACACTTAATTTCTCTTAGTGTATACACTCAGCAATTGGCACTCAGTGTTTGGACTCACATGACACTTGCCGGCCTTGCTTGTGCTCTCTCGCTCTCAGCAGCACCCTTTGCGCTCTGTCTCTCTCTTGCTCTCTGTGTGTCTCTCACTTATCTGTGCATTCACTTTCTCTAGCTCATTCTACCAAACTTAAGGGTTGGCATTTGAAGAAGCACAACGAGTGTCATAATGTGCGTGCGGTTGCGTTTGCCCATAACCACTCCCTGGCACTGACAGCGCGCCCCTGCACCCCTCTCTCCATCTATTTGGGCAACTAACCCCCACCGCTTGGGCTAAAAGCAGCAACGCTTCAAAACAAAGCTGCCCTGTCAGCTGCTGCAGCAATTTGATTATTTTGGCACACGCGACTTTTTGTTTGTCTGCCTTCGATTTTTACAATAACTCACACACACACAAACAAACACACACATGTGTAAAAAATGTGTAAAAAACAATAACGTTTGGTTTAGCTTACATTTGTTTTACACTTTAAGATACTTTTAGACTAAATTGCTTATTCGCTTTGAGTTTTTGCAACATTTGTTTATTAATTTAATTTAAATGCACTTTTGGTGTTTGCTTAACTTTCGGTTTATTTACATGCTGTTCAGACGTGTAGCAAAAATATATTTATTTTTATTGTTATTGTTACAACTACATTAAGTGTTGTTCATTGCGCTTTTGGTTAAATCATTTTCTTGCTTCTAACGCGAACCGCTGCGTTTCGTTTGTTTCGTTTGACAGACGCTTCCAAGCTACTGAAGCAGCGCGCTGAGGCTCAGCGACATTTTTGTTATTGTTGTTGCACTCTCTGTTTTAGTCGCCCATTTGGCGTGCCTCACATATTCTTCATTTTCTTTTTTCCTTTGCTTCTTTCTTCTTTTTTTTTTTTTGCTTGTTTTATAAAGTAAATTTTTTCTGTCGCGCATTTCCTTGTTTTGCTATCCATTTGCTTCCTGTTCGAACTTTTATCACGCTCTCGCTCTCGCGCTCTCTTTGTTGCTTGGGGGTTGGTTTTAGCTTTTGAGCGCCGCTCTTGAGTTTCAAATGTGGCGCAGGCGCTAACTTTGAGTTTCAAAAATGTTAATTTGAAAAATTCCGTTAGCTAGAACAGAGTAACAAATATTTTAGTAATTATAAAATTAATTTCAAACAAATCTTTCAGAAATTATTAAATTAATTTAAAACAAATATTTCAAAAATTATTCAATTAATTTCATACAAATATTTCTGAAATTATAGAACTAATTTATAAACATAATATTTATTTTGTATATTATTCTCGCTTTAATTTTAATTTATTATATATTTATTTATATAATTTTTCTAGTAATTTTTATGTTTATCTTAAAAGTTTTAAGGCCTAACAAATGAATTTGATAGTTAATGCGCCACTTCTGCCACTTTGCACATTAAATACTTCAATTTGAAACAAATATAGCAAAATTATTATATGGAATTATCTTAAAAATATTTATTTTTTATTTTTATTTATATAAGCAAATTAATTATAAGCAATAAATTTGTAACTTTGCCATATTTTCTATCTTAATTAACAATTTTGGAATAAATTTGATAGTTACTGCTTCACTTCTGCCCACTTGGCACATTAAATATTATGATTTATTTTAGCTTAAAAGCATGCACACTTGAACTATGCCAAGATAATATTATTATTATTATTTGCAAGTAGAACTTGCGTTATATTTTGACAGGCATCGAAAACTTTTGTTTACCCACACGCACAACACGACGCATTGTTTACGTAATTTAAGCCAAACTTTCGCTTGTTGCTGATAACGGGGCACAAAACATAAATTTCTATTAGCCCACATAGGCCACATGTCAGACAAACACACACACACACACACATGCAGTGCTATGTGTGTGTGAGTTTATTGAAATTAATTTTCTTAAACCCTTCGCCTTAGACTCAACCGCAAAGTGACAAGCAACAGTGACAAAAGAATTTACAAATTCCTAGAGTATGCTGCAAAAACTCAACAGTTACAGTTATCACACACACACACACACACTAATACACGCATTTATATTTAGCACAACATTTATACAGCTTAATGCGCTTGCTGCCATTTTCATGTCATTTATATGGATTAGACATTAATTTTTCTTTTGGGCCTGTTTGCTGCTCAAGCAAATTTGCATAAAATTGTTTTTTTGTTCATTGTAGCAGCGAAATTAATATGACTACGACTAGGACTAGCTCCTTGCCGGTTGTCATGTTTATGCAAAATGATAAGAGCGCCCACACCCGACATAATTATAATGACTTTTGAGTGCTTACATTTATTTTTAGCCTAAAATGAGCGACTTGAGTGGGAATATGGCACGCACTGTTGCTTTTGACTTTAGGCAGCCACAATTAGTCTGCATTAGAACAAGTGACTTGGCTCAGCATTTTTAATCAGCAGCGGTTTCTAAGCATAAATAATTTCTTAATGTGTGAATTTTTATATAATTTAGTGGCAAACTTGCCATATATAGTAACGATATGAACAATTAAATAAACACAATGCTTTACTTTCTAAATATTTTTATGCGTTTTAAGCTGAAATTTATATGCAAATTGTTTGTTTTGTTTTATGCATGAAAATACATTTTAGCGTATTTAATTTGCAATTGCTTTTATTTATATATAGTTAAAATAAGCAGCTTGCTAAAATATAAAAAATGCAATAAATTTATTTGCATATCTTTTATATATTTTTCAGCAATTTTTTATGCCAGTTGCTGCTTTCAAAGGTTTTTCTATAAGCTTTAATATATTTTTTATTAATAGGTCTGGTCTATTGCATCATGTGGAAACTCTCAATTTAATGGAGGACTACAATAAAAGGCGCCTGCCGCATGCCGCATGCCACATGCTGCATGCACTTCCTACTGCCTGCCGCATAATTGTGATATTATGTTGAAGTCATATTTGGCAAAGTTGGGGGCTTGGGTAAGAGGTTGGCGCCTATGTTTATGCATGTGCTCGTAATCGCTGAGAAACTGAAACTGCAACAAAAGTGAAGCGCGCAAAATGTGTAGAAAAAAAAA